>NW_020838327.1:0-19223 GCF_003676395.1 Aethalodelphis obliquidens | reverse complement strand
GCAGAGGAGTGGGCTTTGCTGGACCTGGCTCAGAGGAAGCTCTACAGAGACGTGATGCTGGAGACCTTCAGGAACCTGGCCTCCGTGGGTGAGGACGGCTTCCTCCCTGCACTTTAGGGAACAAATATTTCTTACAATGTTCTTTCTTACTGGAACCAAGGAATAGGAATATGTTGCAAAACAGGCAGACGTGGTCCCCACCTTTATAGAACCTACCTAGAGTCAAATAGCTTTTCCATGACCGTAAATATTTCTATATTGAATTGATTTTTATTGCTCTTGATCAGAATCCTGAGGCTCCCTATTTGTATAAATGTGAGCGTGGTCTCCAGTGTTACTTTGGGGCAGTGAGAGCAGCGTTACGGTTTTCACCCTGTGAAAGTTACACTGTGATCAGTACACATTTGACATGATAATCTTGCTGTAGTTAAACTCACACTCACCCATCCTCAGTGACTTGAGGACCAGAGAATCGGCCCATCTCATGGAGGGCTTGTTGTCCTCCATCCTCCCCCTGAGAAGCTTTTCTCCACGAGCAGGACAGCAGCCACGCACCGTCTGATCTCCTAGTGGCAGCTGGGTCACTGGAGATAGGCTTCCTCTAGGGCCTCTGTGCCTGCGATCACCAGGAGGGCACACCTCTCGGGAGGAGCAGGTTCTGTATCAGGGAGAGATATTTGGACATAACTGTTAGAAACATGACTCTGAGAAGGTGACGTTTGTCACTCTGAGAAGGTGACCTGGCTTCCCTGTTGGACTTTTCATCCATCTTTGCCCACTTCAGAAGTCTTTCTGTAGCTCCTCTTATGAAGGGAGCATTTAGGAGTGTGCATTTTGCCCACTTCCTGCCTACTTTGCTTCTGTGAAGTATCTCTTCTGAAGTATTTCTTAGCGAACAGTCTGCCATTTTGACTCATTTTCCCTGTGATGGCTAAAGTTCCAAATAGCTGAGGTCCTCAGAGTTTTTCTTTGTGTGTGTGTTAAGTTTGGTTTGGACCCAATTCCAATGTGTGTGTGGGTGTTAATTTTGTTTTGGACCCAATTCTAATGTGTGTTTGTGTGTGTGTGTGCACGCGTGCACATGTGTTAAGGCACCTCACACCAACAAACAATTATTGGACCAGCAGCACATCATAGAATTCAACTCAATCCTGACACCATCTACCCAGTGATAGCCACAGATTCCACAGCTTAAGGTTTCAGTCCTTCAAGACTTACTCCATATTCTCCCACTTCAGATGCCAATCTCAAATCCAGGCTTTTACCTGTCCTCCTGACCAACTGGCTATAAATCAAGACGTTCCCATGACTCTCTCCTTGGGTTCAACTAATTGACTAGTATAGCTCACAGAACTCAGAGAAACATACTAATTACTAGATCACAGGTTCTTTTTAAAAGGATATAATTCAGGAACAGCCAGATGTAAGAGATGCATAGGGTAAGATTTTGAAAAGGAGTTTCTGTGCCTCTCCAGGTGCCAGTCTCCCCACATCTCCACGTGTTCATCAACCCAGAAGCTCTTTGAACTTTTTTTTCATGCCTTCATTATATAGGCATGGTTGATGAAATCATTGGCCATTGGCAGTGGATTTGATCTCTAGCCCCTCCCCCATCCCCAGAGGTGTTGGGGTGTCTGGGGGTGTGGATGGGATTGAAAGTTTCAACCCTTTAATCACATGGTGTCTCCATTGGCAACGAGCCCCCATACTTCTTTCTAACAATTTTTTTCATTAACATAAACCCAATTGGGATGGAAAGGGTTTTTATGAATAACAAGACACCTATTTCACCTTTCTGATCCTGAAGCGTTTTCTGGAAATGAGCACAAGAGACCACATATTATTCCATTGCTTTTACTGCTCAGGAAATTCCAAGGGTTTTAGGATCCCCAAGCAGGAAACTGTGGATAAGGACCCAATTTATCTGAGAAATATATGTTGTTCATCTGAATGACCAAATATATATATATTTCTGATAAATCACAATATCACACATCTTCTTCCTTCCTTTATAAAATTATTTTACATTTTTGAATTAGTCTGTGGAAAGAAATCTACATGTGGTCTCTTTTTTTTCCTTTATCCCACCATTTCTTTCCCATGGATTTAATTATGTTACCAATTATTGCAGGTTCTTGCTCTCAAGTTAAAACCAGTAGATCAAGTGCTCATTGGGATATTTTGGAGACTGGACTATGCAGTGAAGAGAAAGTAGTAAGATTCACAAGAAATGATTCCAGGTCTTTTTTGGGAGAAAACTGGGCATTTCATAACATGCAAGATCAACATCTAACTCAGGAGAGGCGTTTGAGGTGAGTGGCACTCCCACAAGGGGAAGGGGAATCTCAGCAGAGTATTAGACTCACTTAAAATTAAAGAAAAAGTGTAAACTTAGCTAAACAATTGTCTATTCACAGAATTCTTACAAAACTACTTTTATAAATGTGATGTAGATATGGAGCTCCTAAAACTTAATTCAGTAGGAAACACTGGTCAGGAAACCTCGTATGTAAAAAACACTGAAAGTTATGGCTCTGCTTGAGCCCTCAGCTGGAGCATTAAACTTGTTGCACTTTGTCACAATGCACAGAGTGCTGAAAACATGCCCATTCATTGAAAATGGCAAATGTGTAGTCAAAATAATAATGAATAACCATCAACAAATCACTAATTAAGAAATCACTTATAATCATTAATTCCTAATACTGTGCTTCCTATTTTGAACAGAAATCATTTGGTGGAGAGTATCTGTGAAGGGAAAGAAGGCCATCAATGTCTAGAAACCCGGAACCAGATTATAGATTTTACTGTGCATAAGAGTTATTGGACTGGAATTCAGCCCCATCAATGCATTAAATGTGGAAAAGCCTTCAGGGATCATTCTTTCCAGAAGAATCAGCAAAGATCTCACCCTGGACACAAACATTATCCATATGAAGAATGGGGGCAAGCCTGCAGCTGTATCTCGTGCCTAAGCCCTCCCAGGGAAATAGACATTGTAGAGAAACCCGATAAACATCAGGATGCTGGGAGAGCATCTAAGAGGTGCGTGAAGAGTGACTGTAATGAACAGTCTTTAGAGTGTAAGAAGTCTGGAAAAGCTCTCACTTGTCCCTCATCTTTTCAGGAACATGAGAGAGGTCATTATGGACAGAAAATCCACATGTGTGAAGTATGTGGAAAATCCTTCAGTTATTATTGCCAACTTGCACGGCATGTGAGAACTCACACTGGAGAGAAACCCTATGAATGTAAAGAATGTGGGAAAGCTTTCACTCGCATCTCACACTTCCGAGAACATGTGAGAATGCACACTGGAGAGAAACCCTATGAATGTAAGCAGTGTGGCAAAGCTTTCAGTTGGTGCACTTACCTTCGAGAACACATGAGAACACACAGTGGAGAAAAACCCTATGAATGTAAGCAGTGTGGCAAAGCCTTCCCCTATCTCAAATCCCTGCAAGGACATGTGAGGATCCACACTGGAGAGAAACCTTATGTGTGTAAGGAATGTGGGAAATCCTACAGTTGTCCCAAATACTTTAGAAAACATGTGAAAACACACAGTGGAGTAAAACCCTATGAATGTACAGAATGTGGGAAAGCATTCATTACTTCCTCATCCCTTCGAGAACATATGAAAACACACAGTGAAGAGAAGCCATATCAGTGTCAGCAGTGTGGGAAAGCCTTCAGGTATCCCAGATCCCTGCAAGGACACATGCTAACCCACAGTGAAGGGAAGCCATATAAATGTCAGCAGTGTGAAAAAGCCTATAGGTGTCTCATATCCCTGCAAAGACACATGAAGACACACACTGGCGAAAAATTCTGAATAGAAAAACTATGGGAAAGCCTTCATTCTCCCTTAAAATTTTATAAATGGAGCAGTCACAGGAGAGAAACATTATGAACGGAAAGAATGTTGGGAAACCTTCAGCACTTCACTTATTTTATACTTGAAAACTCAGGGTAGACAAAATTTTTTAATGGAAAGAAATATGATTTTTCCTTTTAAGTGCCTCATCCTGAATAGGGATCCCAGTGTATTAATTTCTAGCTCATGTTAACTGATCTGAACACTTAAGATAATAACCATGCCTCTATGTTCCCATCATCTTTGCTACTTATGTTTTGTTATCTTGGACTTTAAATAGTTATATAGTCATATAATACTTGTCTCAATTCCATTACAATGTCTTTTGAACCTAGAGTGAAAGTCTTTTTGGTTTGTGGTTTTTTTCATGTGCAACATGGTATGAGTTTAGACGGAAAAAAATTTTTTTAATGAATTTATTTATTTTTGGCTGTGTTGGGCCTTCGTTGCTGCGCTCAGGCTTTCTCTAGTTGCGGTGAGTGGGGGCTACTGTTCGTTGCAGTGTGTGGGCTTCTCGTTGCAGTGGCTTCTCATCACACAGCATGGGCTCTAGGCACACGGGCTTCCATAGCTGTGGCTTGTGAGCTCTAGAGTGCAGTCTCAGTAGTTGTGGCGCACAGGCTTAGTTGCTCCACGGCATGTGGGATCTTCCCTGACCAGGGCTCGAACCTGTGTCCCCTGCACTGGCAAGAGAATTCTTAAGCACTACACCACCAGGGAAGCCCCTAGATGAAAATATTTTTGATTCTTACTTTGTCTTATGTTCCTAATATGTGATCATGATGTGAGACCTGTGTTGTTGAAATGTCTTTTCTGGTTCCTGAACGATACTGGAATTTTCTGACTCAGTATTTATGCTCCCCTTAGTTTATATTACTAAAAGGTGTGTCTTCCATGTTTGTTGCTAGTGGATACCATATTTGTGTTCCTCACAGAAATTAGTAATTGTGGAAGGTCTTGGAAGACCTTCTGTCTCATCTGATTATGTTTATTAATTTGGCCTCTCTTCATTGTCCATGATCTTGGGTGGAAATTGCACACGAAACATTGAGTTAAGAAGAGCGACTTGTTGGTGTGAAGTTGAAAGCTACTATCCAGGTGGTTCTACTGAATTTTGTTGTCAGCTTGGGCAAGGTGGGAAGCTATGTATCCCAGAGTCCTTTTGTTAGTGGTTCTGAGTTAAAGTGTAGGGAAGAAAAAGATGCGTGAGGTCCAGGGCTTCCCTAGTGGTGCAGTGGTTAAGAATCCACCTGCCAATGCAGGGAACACAGGTTCAAGCCCTGGTCCAGGAAGATCCCACATGCTGCAGAGCAACTAAGCCCGTGCACCACAACTACTGGGCCTGCGCTCTAGAGCCCGTGAGCCACAGCTACTGAAGCCCACACACCTACAGCCCGTGCTCTGCAACAAGAGAAGCCACCGTAATGAGAAGCCCCCCCACCACAACGAAGAGTAGCCCCCGCTCGCTGCAACTAGAGAAAGCCTGCGTGCAGCAACGAAGACCCAATGCAAACAAAAATAATTAATTAAAAAAAAAAATGGTGTGTGAGGTCCAGAAAGCAGAAGTGAGGAATCCATGATTCTCGGATCTTCTGTACCATTAGGAGATGGAGATGCATGGCAACCTGGTAGGCCTGAGCTCCAGCACCATTTTCTGACTTCTGGCTCTGCCCATGTGGAACAGCCCCCAACCAGACACATGTTTGGCATTTGGGGATAATGAGAAACACAGGTATGGTACGAGGGAAACCCTTTTGAGTTCACTGTCTTTCTCATTGTCTCTGAGGACCATGGGTAAGTTCCTCTTGGTTCAGATCTCCAGTCTCTTCACATTGAGCTTCCCACTCTACTTGGCTTGTCAGTTTGTAATTTTCAGGTGTTTGGAAAATCCCAACCTTTTTTCTGTCCCAAGATCCACATGGGAACTGTTAGTGGCAGCTTGCAGTTCCCCAACCATGTGGAGCCCTGAGTCCACAGTCCCCATTTGTTGAGGTCTGCTGGGTCAGCACTTCCCCTAGTCCAAGTTTCCACAGAAATTGCTGGTGGTGCACACGGGGCCTCTTCTTGGGAAGTCTGCAGTAATTTCTAAGCCCCAGCCCTTGGTTCTGTTCCCAGTTTCCTTACTGGGATCTGCTGGTGGTTTAGTGTATAGTTCCCTATGTATTAGAATTTTCCCCCACAGTCCACATTGGGAACTGCTGATGGCAAGTGCAGTTCTCCATTTGTTAGGAATGAGTCCACAGTGCCCATCTGTGAGGTCTGCTGGTTTAATCCTTTCCCTGTCTCTAGTTCTTTGGTTGCTACTGGTGTCCACAGCTCCATTTCCTTGGTTACCATTGGATGCTGTTAATGTGCACATGAGGTAAAGGCTATTTGCTACATGGGAATTTCAGAAGCCATAGCCACAAAAGTTGGGCAAGGGATGCAAAGTTCAATGCTGTTAAAGCACTTGCCACCTAACTCAGACACCCATGTTAGGTTAAGTTGGTTACGAAATGGGTTAGATTGACACTGGGTCACCCTCAAACCTCAAGAAGATTAATTTTCATGTAGTGAGGTACAGCGTAATACATCACACATCTTCCAACCCAGCATCATGTCCCTTTTAGTTATCAGATTGTCTCGAGAGACCCAAAACTTAGCTAAAAATACAAAACCAGTAATACAATGGGATCCTTAAAATCTAAAGAGTCAAGTGTATCCCCTTCTGGCACACTTGCTTTTTTTTAATATCTAAGAACGGTGGTCCCAGGAGCTGTAGATATTTGTAGTAATGGCAAAATCTTGCTAAGCTTGTTTTGTTTCCTGAGAACTTGGCTTGGTAACTGTCATGTTGGGGGCCCCAAAACATGGCCAGACTGAAATGTGGGTTGCACCTAACCTAACAGACTAGGGTCCTACATAACTGCTGTCAGCCCCCAGGGGAATTGCAATGCCCATTAGAAGAACCTCTCTAATTGGATAAGATCATTTCAGAGGTGCACTCAGGAGTTCCCAAATGAAACAAACAGAATGGGATACTTACTTTAATTGGCACCCAGAAGCTCCCAAAAGGCATCAGAATTCCAAAAATACCTTCATTAAAAGCTTCCTTGCAAAAAGCTAATGAAAAATTAATGATATAAAAGGCAACATAAATCCAACAAATTAACAGCCTCATATACACCCTCATACCTACCTTGAAAGGAGGATCCCTCCCAGAGTTGATGAGACTCAGAGATTTTCTGGTAAACTGCTGCATTATTCTCTTTAACAGCCTAGGGGAAACTAAAATTAAAATTAATTTAAAACCCTAGCCAAATTCTAGTAAAAATCAGAGCTATGCTCTCCACTTTCTACCCCACTCAGAACCTGCAGATGTGATCCTGGAAAAACTGGCAAAATCAGCTAAGGGTGAAAATTCTTATCATAGCACTCCCAAATCTCTGTCTGTACTGCTCAGTCAAGAGAGGGAAATAACATTTCACAGCTGTTCCTTTCCAAAATCCATACCAAATGGTTATTGGTCCTTTCTCTCCCAGGGATAGATTTGGTTCCTTGCATATCTTGTTTTATGTCATAGGAACTTGGCTGGGGAACTTCCCTTGGTGGCGCAGTGGTTAAGAATCCGCCTGCCAATGAAGGAGACACGGTTCGAGCCCTGGTACGGGAAGACCCCACATGCCGCAGAGCAACTAAACCCGTGCGCCATAACTGCTGAGCCTGCGCTCTAGAGCCCATGAGCCACAGCTACTGAGTCCACATGCCACAGCTACTGAAGCACACGTGCTTAGGGCCCATGCTCCACAACAAGAGAAACCACCATAATGAGAAACCCACGCACTGCAACGAAGAGTGGCCCCTGCTCACCACAACTAGAGAAAGCCCACGCACAGCAATGAAAACCCAATGCAGCCAAAAATAAATAAATAAATAGGAAAAAGAAAAAACTTGGCTGAGCTTTCTGCTTTCCTGGGACATACCAGTTGATGGCGCTTTCTTTGGCTCTTTTGTGAGTGACTCTAGATATCGTGAAGATAATATATTTTGTACCTCTTTGGGGACACTTCTTGAATCCAAGACGTTGTTCATATTGCCAAAAATATTCACTGCTCCTGGCTGAAACCTGACACGACATTTGAAAGGACTTAATAACTTTAAACCAAAAATTTGGCCAGATTAGAAGCTAATATGCAGAGCCTGAAAGAAAAAAATTTCGTTAGGCCTTTTACCTTAAGTTAAATGTACCCATAGGGAAGGAAGAACATTCCAGCAAAGGTGGAGAGGTGGAGCAACGCATGATATCATTTACACTACAACCCAATTCTTTGAGGAACTGAGAGCAACTGTACTTATCTTAACAAAAAAAACAGCTGTAGAGGCAATCCAATATCTATTTCTTTTTACCAATCCTAAAACCTTCCCTATTTATCTCAAAAAGCTTTTAAGTTATTGGTCTTAGGAAGCCAGAGTCCTTCTTAGAGGAATTTATATCATTTCCCTGTGCCTTTGAGATAAAAAATGTTAACTCCTAATCTAGGCCGTATGTTTAAAGTACAAACTTCAGGGATGTATTTGTAATGAGAAGTAAAAGGAAAGGGGAAAAGTTATTTTCAACTTAGAAAAACAAGAAACCCTTAAAGTGTCTTCTAAGGTCTCTGTTTGGATCTGTGTGTTTGTGTATGTCTATGAATGTACATTAAAGATACGGTGTTTTTTTTACCTCTGGATGGTATTGACAAAATTAATTTATATTCTAAAAGGAGCTCTATTTAATTGCCTTAAAGAAAATAAGCACTTATATAAATTAAATTCCCAGAACTGTAGTGGAAACTAACCAAAATGCTTTTCAGGTTCACGTCATCTGGGAGAATATTCACTAGTAAAGCTAATTTACATTTGTTGGTTTAATTAAAATAGGCATGTCTTTAGAGTTATCAGCATTAAATATAAAAATTTTACTTAGAGGGGAGATATGGGAACATATGTATATGTATAACTGATTCACTTTGTTATAAAGCAGAAACTAACACACCATTGTAAAGCAATTATACTCCAATAAAGATGTAAAAAAAAAATTTTAGACGCAAGAGGGAGGGGATATATGTATACATAAGCTGATTGACTTTGTTAAACAGCAGCAACTAACACAACAACGTAATGCAATTATACTTCAATAAAGATGTTAAAAAATTTTTTTACTTAAGTTTACCTAAAGTCAAATAACTTCAGTTTATCTCTTACAAAATTTGTCAGGAAAAAAAATAACGATTTAATTAAATTTTCAAAACGAATCGAAACATAATAGTTGAAAACAAACAAATAGATTGAAAGATAAAAAGGTTTTAGGTGAATTTTCCAAAAGACTCCCCAAGTCTTTTGGTAACCTAGAATCTTAAAGTTTTCCTAAGTTAAATGATGATTTAAGTTAAATACATGGAATATCCAGATCATTTCCAAATAAGAAAAAATACTGAAACATTAGTTACTGAGCATAGGTTTATCCACTTTTTGCTTCCTTTTATGGAGGAATTAAAGATATTCCATTGGTAAAAATGAGAAATTTTCTATGAAACAGCACGTTTCTAGAAAGTATAAACAGTTCTTGTAAGTCTGACAATTCTCCAAATGTTAATGTAAAGACAGTTGCTTACTTCTTAGTTCTAATTGTTAAGAATTCTAATTAATACATGTAATTAAAACTACTAAAAATGATTAGGGAAATAATTCTGTTTTCGAGTAAAGTAAGATATGTTTTTTGTTTAGAAACAGTATGAGGGAAATGAAAGTGATTTTGTCCTACGGGACTTCATTGGCGGTCCAGTGGTTAAGACTCCCTGCTTCCACTGCAGGAGGCATGAGTTCCATCTGTGGTGGGGGAACTAAGATCCTGCATGCCGTGTGGCACGGCTAAAAAAAAAGAGAAAAACAATTAAAAAAAAGAAAGTGATTTTGTCCTAAAGTAAAGCTGGTTATTTTCAAGAGAAAGAGAACAAAGGATAAACTAAAATGGACATAGAAAATTACAGAAAATTTATAAGAATGGAATCGGGGAAAATTTTTGTGTGTGATCAATAAATAAATATAAGAATTTTTAAAATTAGCTTTAATATCAATAGTGTACTTATGTAAAACTGGGACTTCATTTAAATAACTAAGTTTGCTCAGAACTGTAATAGAGCGCTGCAGTGTGCAGCCCTTAGCCCTAGGCCGTTGCTACGAGCAGTTACCCCCCACCCCCCACCACCCCCACCCTGTTACCAGGCAACTGTTACCGGGAGACCATTAACGCGGGAAGGTTAGAGCCACGTTAGAGGTCATGCTCAGCCATTGGTCGGCACAGTGGGCCCCGCCCCAAGCTAGCAACTGTCAATGGACGATCGTTAGAGGGCCCATTCAGCCATTGGTCGGTGCTGCAGTGGGCCCCGCCCCAAGCGAGCAGCTGTCAATGAGCAACCAGTGGAGGGGCATCGAGCCAAGGGTCGCCGGAGTGGTGGTCGTCAGGTGGAGAGTGGGGTAAGAGGCAGATCCTGGCCTTCTCCCCGGGGCCCTCCAGCTCACCCGGCCTCGGGTTGGCGGGTGAGCTGGGGGGCCCAGGGAACAGGCTGGGGGTGTGTCCTGCAGGGTTCCAGAGCCCTCACCAGGACCACCCACTGGCCGGGCCCAGGTCCTGATGGGGCGGTGAACCTCTCCCCCATCCCCGCCTCTGCGACCTCACGGCAATGGTAGTCTGCGTGGGACACAGTCTGTGGGACCTGGCCCCCGCTGTTTGGGTGGCCTGAGGAGCCTGAGGGCCAATTGGGTCATGGGTGCCTGGCTCCCTCAGCGATGACAGCTGGGCAGGGTCTGGGGACCTGGCCCTGAGGGAACCACCAACAGAGATCTGCCTCCTCTTAGCCAGCACCTGGACCTCAGAGAGTGAAAGTTGTGTCTTGGGACCTTGCCTTTTCTTGTCAGAGCAGAGAGTAACATTTGTTTGGTGGAGGTTTACAGGAATATCGTGACCTGACCGTGACCTGACCTCAAGAGCAAAGGCTCCGACACCAAGAAGTTGGCAACAACTACGCCCCTCCCTCACTTTTCCTATAAAAGGGCTTTGCTGAAAGCTTTCGGGGAGTTTGGGGTTTTTCAGGCATGAGCCACCCATCTCCTTGCATGGCCCTGCAATAAACCTTTCTTTGTTCCAAACTCCAATGTTTTGGTATTGTTTAGCCTCACTGTGCGATGGGCACACGGACTTGCGTTTCGGTAACAGTTCTCCTTGGGCCTATGAATGCTTTAATGGCTACCGCATAGCGGGCAATGCCTCTCACATTATCTAGCTGGGCTGCCACCTGTTTACAAACTTACTGAGACACCTTATTGCTCAACTCCCCTAAATTTACATTGTTAATTTAGAAAGGATTTTCCAGGAGGCGTCGATGACTCAGGATTTGCTTCCTTTGGCAGGACCCTACTGCCTGGTGAGGAATAAAGGTGAATGACACTTGATCAGGAACTGCCCCATAACTTCTGAAAGTATGACAGAATCCACAGCTGCCCAACAAAGAACCTTAGACACTCTGGCCAGAGTTTTTCCTGATAATAGGATAGACCTCGGTTATCTTACAGCTGAGCAAGGAGATGTGAATGCTGTGGCCAGCACCCCCTGCTATCTGGATTAACACCTGGGAAAGTTGAAACTCAGTTACATGAGCTCACTGAGCAAGCCCCTTGGCTGAAAGAGGTGACTCTTTCGGTGGGGTCTTTCTTTGACTTACTTGATTTTGGATGGTTTGGATCTTGGGGAACATGGCTCTGAAGTGCACTCCGAACATTGGGCATTTTCCTGCTTATAATAATAACAATCATCATCATCGTCGTCGTCGTCATCATCTTTCTGGTGCACTGTATTCATTCAAGAGCTTTATTTTGTTTTATTTTTTAAATTTTAATTAATCAATTTATTTATTTCTAGTTGTCTGCAGTGAACATGGATTACTTGTAAAATTAGAAAGAAAACAATAAATGTCATTAAAAACAAAAAACCTGGGCATTAACTATCCCGCTATGTCCCCTTCATCCGTACTGCATACATTTTGTTATCTAGGTCTTTAACTAATTGTAGTTATATAAAACTCGTCTCATTTCCATTACAATGTCTTTTGGCCCCAGGGATGATAAATCGGTTTTGATTTGGGGTTTTTTTCTTTTGCAATTTGGTATAGGCTGACGTCCTTTTAGTGCACGTCGCTTTTTTTTTTCCCCCTCCTACCCCCGCGCCCAAAATGCACATCGCTTTAAGCCCATTGCAGATACTGTTTTTTTTTTTTAATTTTTTTTTTACAAATGGGTTTGTTAACACCAAAATAGTGGCTGGCAGTTCAATCAATACACGAAAATGGTATAGTCCCAGAAGGATAATAATAGATTAATAAAGTGAATGAAGGGCTAAGCGCAGGAAGATTGTAAATATCGTTGAACAAGAGATATTTGATATAAAATGATACATACTCTTTGATTCTATTTACATGCAATATAAAACAGGGAAAATTATTGTATACTTAGGTGATGAAACTAGAGGGAGAAAGGAAATGACCTTTTATAAGTTTAGGATATTGGTGACTGAGCGGGCAGGTGGCTCTCCTGACAGGTCATCATAACCACTGGGATGTGAGGTGTAGCCGCAGCCTCTCTTTCTTGTCCAGTTTGTGATGTCATGATGTTTATTTTGTCATATTTCTGTCGAGTGTACATTTTATGCATTTTTCTGCATTGCGTTTTCAAATATAAAATGCTGTGATATCATCAATATAACTCACCATAGTACCACATTTATAAAAAGCTATCTCAAATAATCTCAGTGCATGGATAAAAAGTGTTTTATACTATTTAACATCCATGACAAATTTCTTACTAATTTAAGAATAGATGAGAACTTTCATAATCTTTTGAAAGGCATCTTCAAAATTTTTTTTCATGATAGAAAGTATATATAAGTAGTCAAAGGTCACTTATTCAATAAAATTGCATACCCATCACCCCTTTAGCAGTCTCCTAGATAGCCTAGCTGGTGCCAGGAGAAATAGGTATTTGAATTATAAAGGAAGAAAAAAAGTATCTTGTTGCTGAAACAGTTGTGCATATAGAACCTCAAAACCACATGGGGGTAACCATAAAAACGAAAGTGATTAACAGGTTTTCAGAATGCAAACCATATAAAAATAAACATCAATACCTTTCTAATCGTTACCAAAAAGAAGTTGAGTGTATAACTTAAAAGTTAACATGTCCAAAGGTAAAAATGAAATTATTCAATTATCAAAATAAGTCTAATTAATGAAACATATAGAGAGAACCGTATGCAAAACATTTTTAATTATATTGAATGACATCAAAGCAGACTAAAATAAACGGAATGATGGAAAGGGTTCTAGGAAAGGAGAGAGCCATGTCACCACGATGTCAATATTTCACAAAGAGCTGTATGGTTGGTTTTTTTATATGTATACATTTATTTTATTTATTTATTTTTGGCTGCGTTGGGTCTTTTTTTAATATATAAATTTATTTATTTATTTTTGGCTGAGTTGGGTCTTTGTTGCTGTGCGCGGGCTTTCTCTAGTTGCAGTGAGCTTGGACTACTCTTCGTTGCGGTGCGCAAGCTTCTCATTGTGGTGGCTTCTCTTGTTGCGGAGCACGGGCTCTAGGCGCGCGGGCTTCAGTAGTTGTGGCGCACGGGCTTCAGTAGTTGTGGCTCGCGGACTTAGTTGCTCCGCGGCATGTGGGATCTTCCCGCATCAGGGCTTAAACCCGTGTCCCCTGCATTGGCAGACGGATTCTTATCCACTGCGCCACCAGGGAAGTCCAGGGATAAGGTTTTATTGTCCAGAATACATTAAAAACCTCACACATCAGTAACAAAATTGCAAACAACCCAGTAAAAAAAACAACAAAGGACTTGACCTGCTGGAAGTCAAAGGCACAGTAATATATTTTCAATTTCATGCATCAAAATGACATACTGATATTTTACATGAAGTTCACCAAAGATACACCGTCCAGGTAAGCATGTACAAAGCAACCCCGTAAGTAACCATGACCCCTTACAAAGTTGGGAAAGAATGCTAATCTTCTAAGAAGCTACGTTGTTAGGGTCAGAAGAAAGAAAAAAAAAAAAAAAAAGGATCTTTATGGTTGAGCAGGCATCCCATCTTTGAGAAGGTCTGGTTAATATATAAGGCAGATACTCACTGCCCACTAAAGGGGAGGGAGGGAGGAGACCAAAAAGGACAGAGAGAAATTTACATTTAAATTTTATTGTCCTGCCTCAAAATATACATTGTATTTCATAAAATGGATAAACAAAATATAGTCTGTACATAGGATGGAGCAGTATTTAACCATAAAATGGAAGAAAGCTCTGATAAGCTGCAATGTGAATGAACCTTGAAATTATTATGCTGAGGAAAAAAGCCAGACACAAATGGCCAATATTGTATTATTCCATTTAGATATATAAAATGTCCAGAATAGGTAAATCCAGTGAGACAGAAAGTATTTTAGTAGTGATCAGGAGGTAGGGTTATCATGGATATAAAATAGCCTTATAATTTGTTTTTTTGAAGATATATTTCACATACTCTCACATACGTTCACACTTTTAAGTGTAAAACTCAGTGGCTTTTTGTACATCGCACAGCTGTGCAACCATCGCTATACAATCTGAATAAGGAAATATAGACTTCTACGTTTCAAAATTCACTTGGACTGACTAAAGCCTGATCGGACACAAATTTCTTTGCAGTGTAAAATGCACACCTGAGAACGGTGACATTTCACACCTGTGTATGTGCTGAGGCTGCAGGGAGGCTGGGGCCTCGGGGTCCGACTTCCCAGGGGGAAAGGTCCCTGGCTTTTGGGTTGCTGATCTCAAGCCCCAGAGGCAGGAAGCGGGGACGAAAAGTGGGACCTCCCCGTGTCAAGGGTCACACTTCAAAACCTAGCCTGACCCTGCCTTGCACGTGTTGATGTCACTGAGAGTTTGGTTCTTAACGGGCACATTCCCCCGGTGACTTCTCCCCGGTCAGTGTCCTGACTCCGGAGTTCACGAAGCCCTGTGTCTCGTCCTTTCTCATCCTCACTCCCGATATGGAGCGATCCGCGGGGAAACTGAATCTGGACTTCCAGGTGCAGGAGGAGGACACAGGGGAGCCGCCCAGCTGCGAGCAGATGCCACAGGGACCTCCTGGCTGGGAGCGGGTTCTTGCATGGAGGCCAGGTCCCGGGCTGGGGAATCAGCGACGTGTGTCCCTGTGGCCAGTCACTCGGGGCAGGGGCGGGGCCTGGTTGAACTGTCCAGTCAGCGGAGACTGGGCGGGGTCTCGACAGCCAGCCAATCAGGGTAGGAAGGGACCAGGAGGACTGCCCGTAGGGGCGGGGGCGGGGCAAGGGTTACCGCCCAATCAGGGCTCGGGCCCCGGAGCGCCGTCCAATGAGGGCGGGCGACGGGCGCGTTCCGAGCCCCCGGAAGTTTCTCTCAGCGGCCCGCACGCTGGTGCGAACTTGTCCCGCGCGGCCTTAGGTGTCGCGTCCCCGTCGGTCTTACCTGCCCAGGTCGGAGGGTCGCCTGGAGGACTCTTCAGAGAACCGGGAAGGAGGCGGAGATGGTGAGCTCGCGGCCCGGGGCCCGAACAAGGAAAAAGCTGCTTCGAACTGGCCGGACCTGCCGGAAGAGGCAGTCTGGCCAGGGTCTCCCTGCGTCCCACCCACCCCCGTGTCCAGACCCAATTCTCCCCCTCGGCCGCGGGGAGGGGACCCGGCTTCCAGTCCCGGGATCCCAACTTGACTCTCCCCCTTGGCAGCGGATTGGGGTCCGGGCATCCGGACTGAGCCCTTGGCGGAGTGGGCTTGCGAGGGAGGAAAGGACGGTCAGAAGCTGGGGGCGAGGGAGGTCTTCCCTGGGTCTGACAGATAAAGTCAAGCCCGGACTTGGCAAGGAGACTGAATTGCAAATACTGTTGCAATAGCGCCGAGGCTCGGATCTCAGAGATATGTCAGCCTCTCCAACCGCGCAGAAAAAGGCTTTTTCTCTTCTGTGTGAGGAGGGAAGTTGGGCGAGTGAGGGCGGTGCGCGGACTGCGGGTCAGTGTGGCTGGACTGAACAGGGTCCCCTGGGTCTCCTATTCTCTGGAGAAGCTGACCAGGGGCTTGTTCGGAACCTCAGTGCTGCTCAGGTGTGGGGCCGACCCAGCGTTCCCTCCTCCTGTGGGGAGGGAGCCTGATGATGTGCGTAAGAAATGGGACGGGGAAAAGTTGGTGGAGCCCAGATGTGTGAGTATGTCAGGAGGGCCGGACCTCCTAATGTCAAAGGTCAAAGTCAAACTGGCTCCTGCTTTGTTATAAAGCAGAAACTAACACACCGTTGTAAAGCAACTATACTCTAATAAAGGTGTTAAAAGAAAAACCCACCAAAAAAACTGGCTCCTGCAATGCCTGCAGTGGTGTCACAGAGTGTCTTTGTTCTTAAAGGAAGGGCACAGATCCACAGTGACATTGCCCTCCATCCGTCCCCTGACCCAGGAGTTCCCCAGGTCCTCCTCTATCATGTTCAATAATAATCAGTATTGAGGCTGCAAAGAACAAAGTGGTTTATTTGGGGGTCTTAAGAATTTCAATTTGGGGTACACAGGTTCTGGCAAAACCAGAGTGTTCTGGGGAAGAGAAAGAGGAGTTTATAAAGCACAAGCCACAAGGTTGTTAAAGTTGTCTGGCAGAAATTATGACTGACTCTGACAGACGCGGAGGAAAATTCAAGTAACCATTAAATTAAGAAGAAAGGGAATTTTATTCGAGCCAAACTAAGGATTATAACCCAGGAGACAGTCTCTCAGAAGCTCTGAGAACTGTTCCACAAGTTAGAAGTCGAAAACACAGTCATGTACATTTTTGAGATGAAAGATCGTACATCAAAATGACATACTGACATTTCACATAAAGTTCACCAAAGATACATAGTCCAGGTAAGCACGTACAAAAGGAGTAGTAAGACAGAAGTTACATTGCTAACCTCAAAAGAAAGGGAAAATTTTGATCTTTACGTTTGAGAAGGCGTACCCATCTTTGAAGAGGTGTGGTTACCGTGTAGTGCATATGCTTAAACACTAAGTGGGGAGGGAGGAGCTCCAAACAGACGGAGAGAGAGCGTTTTATGTTAAAATTTACTTGTGCTTTCTCAAAGTATAAATTTTATTTCATCACACAGGGAAGGAAATATTTGTCCTTAAGGGATAGGCTGTCACGAGTTATTTAGGGGAAGGGTCCAATAAGTATCTTGACTTTCTGGGTCATTGGGCAGATGTTCTGGATGGCTGCGTTAAGTCAGTAAGTGGTCAAAAGTTCAGATTCCATCTGGGCTGAGACCTGCATAAGCCCCACTTCCTCAGTGGCCTCCTGGCTCCATTTTAGAGCGCTCTCTTAGCAATACTGACTCCATTTTGATTTTCCTTTCACACCTGTCCCCTCGTGCCCCAGCCCTCGGACTAAAGGGCAGGGGCAGCCCTGGACAGGTGGGGATACTAGGAGGGGAGACTGAGTCAGCACTTTTCTGTTTAGGAGAAAGGGTCTGCAAGCTTTGAGCTGATGCTGTGTGGCCAGGAGCAGATTCTGCGCATAGCCCAGGATCCTGGCGGCCAGGTGTGGCGTCCCATAGAAAGCCAGGCGGTAAAGGGCTGAAGGCAACAAACGGCACTTCCGCCCTGCTCCGCCACGTGACCTACAGCTGGCCCTTCTCTCAGAATCAAGCCTGCAACGTTGTCAATCAGGGCCTGAAGGGGGTCCATCCAATCAGGGCGCGAGGGATCGAGCCTCATCCAATCAGAGCCGGGGGGCGGGCGCATCCCCCCCGCGGGGACGTCGCTCTCCGCCTCCCGGGAGTCCAGCGCGCCACATGGGGTCCAGGTGTCCACTCGCTGTCCCTCTCACCTGCGCGGGCGGTCGGGCCACAGGACCGCGGAGAGGACGCCGTGAGAACCGAGAGCAGGGCTGAGATGGTGAGTGCGCAGGCAATGCGCTGAGACCCGCCGGGGCTCGTTCCAACTGGCCGGAACGGGCCGCGGGCCCCGTCTCCCTGTCCACAGTCCGCACTCAACTCTTTACCCTCACCCACGACGTGGGTCAGGAGTCCTATCCCATCCACGCACAGGGTCTGAGCGCCCTGATCTGTTCCTGGGCCGGGAGGGCAGGGGGTGGGGTCCGAGGGAGCACCAGCGGAGCAGACGCTCAGGCGCTGGTGGGGAGGGGACCCGCCCTGGACCTGACAGATGAAGTCCAGCCCAGACTTGTCAAGCAAGGAGCCTGTATTGCGAATGCTGTTGCGATAGCGCCGAGGCTGGGATCTCAGAGAGGTGCCAGCGTCTCCAACCACACAGCAAAGGGCTTTTCTCTTCTCTGTGAGGCGGGTGAGAGCAAGGCTGTTTTTCAGGATCGGGGCTCCCTGTGGTCAGCGCATTCTCGGCCCAGGTCTGCAAGGGCTTGTTCTGCAGCTCATTGTCGCTTGGGGTGGGGCTGCGGGTGAGGGTGGGGTTGAGGTGGGGGAGAAACCTAAAATCAGGGGCCTGTGGGTGAGAAGCCTGATCAAAGGTGGGCTAGGAAATAGTCGTTGACCTTAAAAATAAAAATCAGCTGTTTACCAGCAAAAATGGGTTTATTTGGGAACAACAAAGAATTGCAATTTGGGACAGACAACGAATAGTAAAAGCCATATGCAAGTCCAAGGAACTTATTTACTGGAGAGAAAGGATGGAGTTGGGAGAGGTTATAGTACTGAAGCAACTTCCACTGGAGAAAATGGAGAGTTCAGGGTGATGCTGGTTTCTCACTGGCTAGCTGCTGGGGTAGCCAGTTTCTTGAGAAGATGCCATGCATGCACATCTTTTCCTGTTGTGGCCTTCAATTGGTGATTCTTTCTTGTTTCCATTTGTTCTGTTGGGGTCTCTAATTGACACTTGTTCCTGTAACTGACATCACGTGGTACTGGCCGAGGCTCCCTCTTCTCCCCACCAACATCTTTTTTAGTGAGTTTTCTCTTAATTTTCACATGGCCACTGAGAATACTTGGTCAAGCCTGTAGCATAAACTAATCTAAACTTCAAAACAAGAGACCTTTATCCAAATGAGTTCCTGCAGGGGGAGAAGGGTCTGTTGCACCAGGCACAGGGGGCTCTGCAGGAAAGGGGACATCTGACCCTAAGATCTGCAAGCATCTCAGGAGTTGCGCAAAGAGAGTTTTTCTCTTATACAGAGGAGTAAACATCACCAGGAGGGACCAGGTGTGATGCTCGGATAGCAGATCCCTGAGGCCAGCCTGTCCTTAGGGGTCTGTCGTCTG
>NW_020838326.1:0-19227 GCF_003676395.1 Aethalodelphis obliquidens | reverse complement strand
GCAGAGGAGTGGGCTTTGCTGGACCTGGCTCAGAGGAAGCTCTACAGAGACGTGATGCTGGAGACCTTCAGGAACCTGGCCTCCGTGGGTGAGGACGGCTTCCTCCCTGCACTTTAGGGAACAAATATTTCTTACAATGTTCTTTCTTACTGGAACCAAGGAATAGGAATATGTTGCAAAACAGGCAGACGTGGTCCCCACCTTTATAGAACCTACCTAGAGTCAAATAGCTTTTCCATGACCGTAAATATTTCTATATTGAATTGATTTTTATTGCTCTTGATCAGAATCCTGAGGCTCCCTAATTGTATAAATGTGAGCGTGGTCTCCAGTGTTACTTTGGGGCAGTGAGAGCAGCGTTACGGTTTTCACCCTGTGAAAGTTACACTGTGATCAGTACACATTTGACATGATAATCTTGCTGTAGTTAAACTCACACTCACCCATCCTCAGTGACGTGAGGACCAGAGAATCGGCCCATCTCATGGAGGGCTTGTTGTCCTCCATCCTCCCCCTGAGAAGCTTTTCTCCACGAGCAGGACAGCAGCCACGCACCGTCTGATCTCCTAGTGGCAGCTGGGTCACTGGAGATAGGCTTCCTCTAGGGCCTCTGTGCCTGCGATCACCAGGAGGGCACACCTCTCGGGAGGAGCAAGTTCTGTATCAGGGAGAGATATTTGGACATAACTGTTAGAAACATGACTCTGTCTTTGAGAAGGTGACGTTTGTCACTCAGAAGGTGACCTGGCTTCCCTGTTGGACTTTTCATCCATCTTTGCCCACTTCAGAAGTCTTTCTGTAGCTCCTCTTATGAAGGGAGCATTTAGGAGTGTGCATTTTGCCCACTTCCTGCCTACTTTGCTTCTGTGAAGTATCTCTTCTGAAGTATTTCTTAGCGAACAGTCTGCCATTTTGACTCATTTTCCCTATGATGGCTAAAGTTCCAAATAGCTGAGGTCCTCAGAGTTTTTCTTTGTGTGTGTGTTAAGTTTGGTTTGGACCCAATTCCAATGTGTGTGTGGGTGTTAATTTTGTTTTGGACCCAATTCTAATGTGTGTTTGTGTGTGTGTGTGCACGCGTGCACATGTGTTAAGGCACCTCACACCAACAAACAATTATTGGACCAGCAGCACATCATAGAATTCAACTCAATCCTGACACCATCTACCCAGTGATAGCCACAGATTCCACAGCTTAAGGTTTCAGTCCTTCAAGACTTACTCCATATTCTCCCACTTCAGATGCCAATCTCAAATCCAGGCTTTTACCTGTCCTCCTGACCAACTGGCTATAAATCAAGACGTTCCCATGACTCTCTCCTTGGGTTCAACTAATTTACTAGTATAGCTCACAGAACTCAGAGAAACATACTAATTACTAGATCACAGGTTCTTTTTAAAAGGATATAATTCAGGAACAGCCAGATATAAGAGATGCATAGGGTAAGATTTTGAAAAGGAGTTTCTGTGCCTCTCCAGGTGCCAGTCTCCCCACATCTCCACGTGTTCATCAACCCAGAAGCTCTTTGAACTTTTTTTTCATGCCTTCATTATATAGGCATGGTTGATGAAATCATTGGCCATTGGCAGTGGATTTGATCTCTAGCCCCTCCCCCATCCCCAGAGGTGTTGGGGTGTCTGGGGGTGTGGATGGGATTGAAAGTTTCAACCCTTTAATCACATGGTGTCTCCATTGGCAACGAGCCCCCATACTTCTTTCTAACAATTTTTTTCATTAACATAAACCCAATTGGGATGGAAAGGGTTTTTATGAATAACAAGACACCTATTTCACCTTTCTGATCCTGAAGCGTTTTCTGGAAATGAGCACAAGAGACCACATATTATTCCATTGCTTTTACTGCTCAGGAAATTCCAAGGGTTTTAGGATCCCCAAGCAGGAAACTGTGGATAAGGACCCAATTTATCTGAGAAATATATGTTGTTCATCTGAATGACCAAATATATATATATTTCTGATAAATCACAATATCACACATCTTCTTCCTTCCTTTATAAAATTATTTTACATTTTTGAATTAGTCTGTGGAAAGAAATCTACATGTGGTCTCTTTTTTTTCCTTTATCCCACCATTTCTTTCCCATGGATTTAATTATGTTACCAATTATTGCAGGTTCTTGCTCTCAAGTTAAAACCAGTAGATCAAGTGCTCATTGGGATATTTTGGAGACTGGACTATGCAGTGAAGAGAAAGTAGTAAGATTCACAAGAAATGATTCCAGGTCTTTTTTGGGAGAAAACTGGGCATTTCATAACATGCAAGATCAACATCTAACTCAGGAGAGGCGTTTGAGGTGAGTGGCACTCCCACAAGGGGAAGGGGAATCTCAGCAGAGTATTAGACTCACTTAAAATTAAAGAAAAAGTGTAAACTTAGCTAAACAATTGTCTATTCACAGAATTCTTACAAAACTACTTTTATAAATGTGATGTAGATATGGAGCTCCTAAAACTTAATTCAGTAGGAAACACTGGTCAGGAAACCTCGTATGTAAAAAACACTGAAAGTTATGGCTCTGCTTGAGCCCTCAGCTGGAGCATTAAACTTGTTGCACTTTGTCACAATGCACAGAGTGCTGAAAACATGCCCATTCATTGAAAATGGCAAATGTGTAGTCAAAATAATAATGAATAACCATCAACAAATCACTAATTAAGAAATCACTTATAATCATTAATTCCTAATACTGTGCTTCCTATTTTGAACAGAAATCATTTGGTGGAGAGTATCTGTGAAGGGAAAGAAGGCCATCAATGTCTAGAAACCCGGAACCAGATTATAGATTTTACTGTGCATAAGAGTTATTGGACTGGAATTCAGCCCCATCAATGCATTAAATGTGGAAAAGCCTTCAGGGATCATTCTTTCCAGAAGAATCAGCAAAGATCTCACCCTGGACACAAACATTATCCATATGAAGAATGGGGGCAAGCCTGCAGCTGTATCTCGTGCCTAAGCCCTCCCAGGGAAATAGACATTGTAGAGAAACCCGATAAACATCAGGATGCTGGGAGAGCATCTAAGAGGTGCGTGAAGAGTGACTGTAATGAACAGTCTTTAGAGTGTAAGAAGTCTGGAAAAGCTCTCACTTGTCCCTCATCTTTTCAGGAACATGAGAGAGGTCATTATGGACAGAAAATCCACATGTGTGAAGTATGTGGAAAATCCTTCAGTTATTATTGCCAACTTGCACGGCATGTGAGAACTCACACTGGAGAGAAACCCTATGAATGTAAAGAATGTGGGAAAGCTTTCACTCGCATCTCACACTTCCGAGAACATGTGAGAATGCACACTGGAGAGAAACCCTATGAATGTAAGCAGTGTGGCAAAGCTTTCAGTTGGTGCACTTACCTTCGAGAACACATGAGAACACACAGTGGAGAAAAACCCTATGAATGTAAGCAGTGTGGCAAAGCCTTCCCCTATCTCAAATCCCTGCAAGGACATGTGAGGATCCACACTGGAGAGAAACCTTATGTGTGTAAGGAATGTGGGAAATCCTACAGTTGTCCCAAATACTTTAGAAAACATGTGAAAACACACAGTGGAGTAAAACCCTATGAATGTACAGAATGTGGGAAAGCATTCATTACTTCCTCATCCCTTCGAGAACATATGAAAACACACAGTGAAGAGAAGCCATATCAGTGTCAGCAGTGTGGGAAAGCCTTCAGGTATCCCAGATCCCTGCAAGGACACATGCTAACCCACAGTGAAGGGAAGCCATATAAATGTCAGCAGTGTGAAAAAGCCTATAGGTGTCTCATATCCCTGCAAAGACACATGAAGACACACACTGGCGAAAAATTCTGAATAGAAAAACTATGGGAAAGCCTTCATTCTCCCTTAAAATTTTATAAATGGAGCAGTCACAGGAGAGAAACATTATGAACGGAAAGAATGTTGGGAAACCTTCAGCACTTCACTTATTTTATACTTGAAAACTCAGGGTAGACAAAATTTTTTAATGGAAAGAAATATGATTTTTCCTTTTAAGTGCCTCATCCTGAATAGGGATCCCAGTGTATTAATTTCTAGCTCATGTTAACTGATCTGAACACTTAAGATAATAACCATGCCTCTATGTTCCCATCATCTTTGCTACTTATGTTTTGTTATCTTGGACTTTAAATAGTTATATAGTCATATAATACTTGTCTCAATTCCATTACAATGTCTTTTGAACCTAGAGTGAAAGTCTTTTTGGTTTGTGGTTTTTTTCATGTGCAACATGGTATGAGTTTAGACGGAAAAAAATTTTTTTAATGAATTTATTTATTTTTGGCTGTGTTGGGCCTTCGTTGCTGCGCTCAGGCTTTCTCTAGTTGCGGTGAGTGGGGGCTACTGTTCGTTGCAGTGTGTGGGCTTCTCGTTGCAGTGGCTTCTCATCACACAGCATGGGCTCTAGGCACACGGGCTTCCATAGCTGTGGCTTGTGAGCTCTAGAGTGCAGTCTCAGTAGTTGTGGCGCACAGGCTTAGTTGCTCCACGGCATGTGGGATCTTCCCTGACCAGGGCTCGAACCTGTGTCCCCTGCACTGGCAAGAGAATTCTTAAGCACTACACCACCAGGGAAGCCCCTAGATGAAAATATTTTTGATTCTTACTTTGTCTTATGTTCCTAATATGTGATCATGATGTGAGACCTGTGTTGTTGAAATGTCTTTTCTGGTTCCTGAACGATACTGGAATTTTCTGACTCAGTATTTATGCTCCCCTTAGTTTATATTACTAAAAGGTGTGTCTTCCATGTTTGTTGCTAGTGGATACCATATTTGTGTTCCTCACAGAAATTAGTAATTGTGGAAGGTCTTGGAAGACCTTCTGTCTCATCTGATTATGTTTATTAATTTGGCCTCTCTTCATTGTCCATGATCTTGGGTGGAAATTGCACACGAAACATTGAGTTAAGAAGAGCGACTTGTTGGTGTGAAGTTGAAAGCTACTATCCAGGTGGTTCTACTGAATTTTGTTGTCAGCTTGGGCAAGGTGGGAAGCTATGTATCCCAGAGTCCTTTTGTTAGTGGTTCTGAGTTAAAGTGTAGGGAAGAAAAAGATGCGTGAGGTCCAGGGCTTCCCTAGTGGTGCAGTGGTTAAGAATCCACCTGCCAATGCAGGGAACACAGGTTCAAGCCCTGGTCCAGGAAGATCCCACATGCTGCAGAGCAACTAAGCCCGTGCACCACAACTACTGGGCCTGCGCTCTAGAGCCCGTGAGCCACAGCTACTGAAGCCCACACACCTACAGCCCGTGCTCTGCAACAAGAGAAGCCACCGTAATGAGAAGCCCCCCCACCACAACGAAGAGTAGCCCCCGCTCGCTGCAACTAGAGAAAGCCTGCGTGCAGCAACGAAGACCCAATGCAAACAAAAATAATTAATTAAAAAAAAAAATGGTGTGTGAGGTCCAGAAAGCAGAAGTGAGGAATCCATGATTCTCGGATCTTCTGTACCATTAGGAGATGGAGATGCATGGCAACCTGGTAGGCCTGAGCTCCAGCACCATTTTCTGACTTCTGGCTCTGCCCATGTGGAACAGCCCCCAACCAGACACATGTTTGGCATTTGGGGATAATGAGAAACACAGGTATGGTACGAGGGAAACCCTTTTGAGTTCACTGTCTTTCTCATTGTCTCTGAGGACCATGGGTAAGTTCCTCTTGGTTCAGATCTCCAGTCTCTTCACATTGAGCTTCCCACTCTACTTGGCTTGTCAGTTTGTAATTTTCAGGTGTTTGGAAAATCCCAACCTTTTTTCTGTCCCAAGATCCACATGGGAACTGTTAGTGGCAGCTTGCAGTTCCCCAACCATGTGGAGCCCTGAGTCCACAGTCCCCATTTGTTGAGGTCTGCTGGGTCAGCACTTCCCCTAGTCCAAGTTTCCACAGAAATTGCTGGTGGTGCACACGGGGCCTCTTCTTGGGAAGTCTGCAGTAATTTCTAAGCCCCAGCCCTTGGTTCTGTTCCCAGTTTCCTTACTGGGATCTGCTGGTGGTTTAGTGTATAGTTCCCTATGTATTAGAATTTTCCCCCACAGTCCACATTGGGAACTGCTGATGGCAAGTGCAGTTCTCCATTTGTTAGGAATGAGTCCACAGTGCCCATCTGTGAGGTCTGCTGGTTTAATCCTTTCCCTGTCTCTAGTTCTTTGGTTGCTACTGGTGTCCACAGCTCCATTTCCTTGGTTACCATTGGATGCTGTTAATGTGCACATGAGGTAAAGGCTATTTGCTACATGGGAATTTCAGAAGCCATAGCCACAAAAGTTGGGCAAGGGATGCAAAGTTCAATGCTGTTAAAGCACTTGCCACCTAACTCAGACACCCATGTTAGGTTAAGTTGGTTACGAAATGGGTTAGATTGACACTGGGTCACCCTCAAACCTCAAGAAGATTAATTTTCATGTAGTGAGGTACAGCGTAATACATCACACATCTTCCAACCCAGCATCATGTCCCTTTTAGTTATCAGATTGTCTCGAGAGACCCAAAACTTAGCTAAAAATACAAAACCAGTAATACAATGGGATCCTTAAAATCTAAAGAGTCAAGTGTATCCCCTTCTGGCACACTTGCTTTTTTTTAATATCTAAGAACGGTGGTCCCAGGAGCTGTAGATATTTGTAGTAATGGCAAAATCTTGCTAAGCTTGTTTTGTTTCCTGAGAACTTGGCTTGGTAACTGTCATGTTGGGGGCCCCAAAACATGGCCAGACTGAAATGTGGGTTGCACCTAACCTAACAGACTAGGGTCCTACATAACTGCTGTCAGCCCCCAGGGGAATTGCAATGCCCATTAGAAGAACCTCTCTAATTGGATAAGATCATTTCAGAGGTGCACTCAGGAGTTCCCAAATGAAACAAACAGAATGGGATACTTACTTTAATTGGCACCCAGAAGCTCCCAAAAGGCATCAGAATTCCAAAAATACCTTCATTAAAAGCTTCCTTGCAAAAAGCTAATGAAAAATTAATGATATAAAAGGCAACATAAATCCAACAAATTAACAGCCTCATATACACCCTCATACCTACCTTGAAAGGAGGATCCCTCCCAGAGTTGATGAGACTCAGAGATTTTCTGGTAAACTGCTGCATTATTCTCTTTAACAGCCTAGGGGAAACTAAAATTAAAATTAATTTAAAACCCTAGCCAAATTCTAGTAAAAATCAGAGCTATGCTCTCCACTTTCTACCCCACTCAGAACCTGCAGATGTGATCCTGGAAAAACTGGCAAAATCAGCTAAGGGTGAAAATTCTTATCATAGCACTCCCAAATCTCTGTCTGTACTGCTCAGTCAAGAGAGGGAAATAACATTTCACAGCTGTTCCTTTCCAAAATCCATACCAAATGGTTATTGGTCCTTTCTCTCCCAGGGATAGATTTGGTTCCTTGCATATCTTGTTTTATGTCATAGGAACTTGGCTGGGGAACTTCCCTTGGTGGCGCAGTGGTTAAGAATCCGCCTGCCAATGAAGGAGACACGGTTCGAGCCCTGGTACGGGAAGACCCCACATGCCGCAGAGCAACTAAACCCGTGCGCCATAACTGCTGAGCCTGCGCTCTAGAGCCCATGAGCCACAGCTACTGAGTCCACATGCCACAGCTACTGAAGCACACGTGCTTAGGGCCCATGCTCCACAACAAGAGAAACCACCATAATGAGAAACCCACGCACTGCAACGAAGAGTGGCCCCTGCTCACCACAACTAGAGAAAGCCCACGCACAGCAATGAAAACCCAATGCAGCCAAAAATAAATAAATAAATAGGAAAAAGAAAAAACTTGGCTGAGCTTTCTGCTTTCCTGGGACATACCAGTTGATGGCGCTTTCTTTGGCTCTTTTGTGAGTGACTCTAGATATCGTGAAGATAATATATTTTGTACCTCTTTGGGGACACTTCTTGAATCCAAGACGTTGTTCATATTGCCAAAAATATTCACTGCTCCTGGCTGAAACCTGACACGACATTTGAAAGGACTTAATAACTTTAAACCAAAAATTTGGCCAGATTAGAAGCTAATATGCAGAGCCTGAAAGAAAAAAATTTCGTTAGGCCTTTTACCTTAAGTTAAATGTACCCATAGGGAAGGAAGAACATTCCAGCAAAGGTGGAGAGGTGGAGCAACGCATGATATCATTTACACTACAACCCAATTCTTTGAGGAACTGAGAGCAACTGTACTTATCTTAACAAAAAAAACAGCTGTAGAGGCAATCCAATATCTATTTCTTTTTACCAATCCTAAAACCTTCCCTATTTATCTCAAAAAGCTTTTAAGTTATTGGTCTTAGGAAGCCAGAGTCCTTCTTAGAGGAATTTATATCATTTCCCTGTGCCTTTGAGATAAAAAATGTTAACTCCTAATCTAGGCCGTATGTTTAAAGTACAAACTTCAGGGATGTATTTGTAATGAGAAGTAAAAGGAAAGGGGAAAAGTTATTTTCAACTTAGAAAAACAAGAAACCCTTAAAGTGTCTTCTAAGGTCTCTGTTTGGATCTGTGTGTTTGTGTATGTCTATGAATGTACATTAAAGATACGGTGTTTTTTTTACCTCTGGATGGTATTGACAAAATTAATTTATATTCTAAAAGGAGCTCTATTTAATTGCCTTAAAGAAAATAAGCACTTATATAAATTAAATTCCCAGAACTGTAGTGGAAACTAACCAAAATGCTTTTCAGGTTCACGTCATCTGGGAGAATATTCACTAGTAAAGCTAATTTACATTTGTTGGTTTAATTAAAATAGGCATGTCTTTAGAGTTATCAGCATTAAATATAAAAATTTTACTTAGAGGGGAGATATGGGAACATATGTATATGTATAACTGATTCACTTTGTTATAAAGCAGAAACTAACACACCATTGTAAAGCAATTATACTCCAATAAAGATGTAAAAAAAAAATTTTAGACGCAAGAGGGAGGGGATATATGTATACATAAGCTGATTGACTTTGTTAAACAGCAGCAACTAACACAACAACGTAATGCAATTATACTTCAATAAAGATGTTAAAAAATTTTTTTACTTAAGTTTACCTAAAGTCAAATAACTTCAGTTTATCTCTTACAAAATTTGTCAGGAAAAAAAATAACGATTTAATTAAATTTTCAAAACGAATCGAAACATAATAGTTGAAAACAAACAAATAGATTGAAAGATAAAAAGGTTTTAGGTGAATTTTCCAAAAGACTCCCCAAGTCTTTTGGTAACCTAGAATCTTAAAGTTTTCCTAAGTTAAATGATGATTTAAGTTAAATACATGGAATATCCAGATCATTTCCAAATAAGAAAAAATACTGAAACATTAGTTACTGAGCATAGGTTTATCCACTTTTTGCTTCCTTTTATGGAGGAATTAAAGATATTCCATTGGTAAAAATGAGAAATTTTCTATGAAACAGCACGTTTCTAGAAAGTATAAACAGTTCTTGTAAGTCTGACAATTCTCCAAATGTTAATGTAAAGACAGTTGCTTACTTCTTAGTTCTAATTGTTAAGAATTCTAATTAATACATGTAATTAAAACTACTAAAAATGATTAGGGAAATAATTCTGTTTTCGAGTAAAGTAAGATATGTTTTTTGTTTAGAAACAGTATGAGGGAAATGAAAGTGATTTTGTCCTACGGGACTTCATTGGCGGTCCAGTGGTTAAGACTCCCTGCTTCCACTGCAGGAGGCATGAGTTCCATCTGTGGTGGGGGAACTAAGATCCTGCATGCCGTGTGGCACGGCTAAAAAAAAAGAGAAAAACAATTAAAAAAAAGAAAGTGATTTTGTCCTAAAGTAAAGCTGGTTATTTTCAAGAGAAAGAGAACAAAGGATAAACTAAAATGGACATAGAAAATTACAGAAAATTTATAAGAATGGAATCGGGGAAAATTTTTGTGTGTGATCAATAAATAAATATAAGAATTTTTAAAATTAGCTTTAATATCAATAGTGTACTTATGTAAAACTGGGACTTCATTTAAATAACTAAGTTTGCTCAGAACTGTAATAGAGCGCTGCAGTGTGCAGCCCTTAGCCCTAGGCTGTTGCTACGAGCAGTTACCCCCCACCCCCCACCACCCCCACCCTGTTACCAGGCAACTGTTACCGGGAGACCATTAACGCGGGAAGGTTAGAGCCACGTTAGAGGTCATGCTCAGCCATTGGTCGGCACAGTGGGCCCCGCCCCAAGCTAGCAACTGTCAATGGACGATCGTTAGAGGGCCCATTCAGCCATTGGTCGGTGCTGCAGTGGGCCCCGCCCCAAGCGAGCAGCTGTCAATGAGCAACCAGTGGAGGGGCATCGAGCCAAGGGTCGCCGGAGTGGTGGTCGTCAGGTGGAGAGTGGGGTAAGAGGCAGATCCTGGCCTTCTCCCCGGGGCCCTCCAGCTCACCCGGCCTCGGGTTGGCGGGTGAGCTGGGGGGCCCAGGGAACAGGCTGGGGGTGTGTCCTGCAGGGTTCCAGAGCCCTCACCAGGACCACCCACTGGCCGGGCCCAGGTCCTGATGGGGCGGTGAACCTCTCCCCCATCCCCGCCTCTGCGACCTCACGGCAATGGTAGTCTGCGTGGGACACAGTCTGTGGGACCTGGCCCCCGCTGTTTGGGTGGCCTGAGGAGCCTGAGGGCCAATTGGGTCATGGGTGCCTGGCTCCCTCAGCGATGACAGCTGGGCAGGGTCTGGGGACCTGGCCCTGAGGGAACCACCAACAGAGATCTGCCTCCTCTTAGCCAGCACCTGGACCTCAGAGAGTGAAAGTTGTGTCTTGGGACCTTGCCTTTTCTTGTCAGAGCAGAGAGTAACATTTGTTTGGTGGAGGTTTACAGGAATATCGTGACCTGACCGTGACCTGACCTCAAGAGCAAAGGCTCCGACACCAAGAAGTTGGCAACAACTACGCCCCTCCCTCACTTTTCCTATAAAAGGGCTTTGCTGAAAGCTTTCGGGGAGTTTGGGGTTTTTCAGGCATGAGCCACCCATCTCCTTGCATGGCCCTGCAATAAACCTTTCTTTGTTCCAAACTCCAATGTTTTGGTATTGTTTAGCCTCACTGTGCGATGGGCACACGGACTTGCGTTTCGGTAACAGTTCTCCTTGGGCCTATGAATGCTTTAATGGCTACCGCATAGCGGGCAATGCCTCTCACATTATCTAGCTGGGCTGCCACCTGTTTACAAACTTACTGAGACACCTTATTGCTCAACTCCCCTAAATTTACATTGTTAATTTAGAAAGGATTTTCCAGGAGGCGTCGATGACTCAGGATTTGCTTCCTTTGGCAGGACCCTACTGCCTGGTGAGGAATAAAGGTGAATGACACTTGATCAGGAACTGCCCCATAACTTCTGAAAGTATGACAGAATCCACAGCTGCCCAACAAAGAACCTTAGACACTCTGGCCAGAGTTTTTCCTGATAATAGGATAGACCTCGGTTATCTTACAGCTGAGCAAGGAGATGTGAATGCTGTGGCCAGCACCCCCTGCTATCTGGATTAACACCTGGGAAAGTTGAAACTCAGTTACATGAGCTCACTGAGCAAGCCCCTTGGCTGAAAGAGGTGACTCTTTCGGTGGGGTCTTTCTTTGACTTACTTGATTTTGGATGGTTTGGATCTTGGGGAACATGGCTCTGAAGTGCACTCCGAACATTGGGCATTTTCCTGCTTATAATAATAACAATCATCATCATCGTCGTCGTCGTCATCATCTTTCTGGTGCACTGTATTCATTCAAGAGCTTTATTTTGTTTTATTTTTTAAATTTTAATTAATCAATTTATTTATTTCTAGTTGTCTGCAGTGAACATGGATTACTTGTAAAATTAGAAAGAAAACAATAAATGTCATTAAAAACAAAAAACCTGGGCATTAACTATCCCGCTATGTCCCCTTCATCCGTACTGCATACATTTTGTTATCTAGGTCTTTAACTAATTGTAGTTATATAAAACTCGTCTCATTTCCATTACAATGTCTTTTGGCCCCAGGGATGATAAATCGGTTTTGATTTGGGGTTTTTTTCTTTTGCAATTTGGTATAGGCTGACGTCCTTTTAGTGCACGTCGCTTTTTTTTTTCCCCCTCCTACCCCCGCGCCCAAAATGCACATCGCTTTAAGCCCATTGCAGATACTGTTTTTTTTTTTTAATTTTTTTTTTACAAATGGGTTTGTTAACACCAAAATAGTGGCTGGCAGTTCAATCAATACACGAAAATGGTATAGTCCCAGAAGGATAATAATAGATTAATAAAGTGAATGAAGGGCTAAGCGCAGGAAGATTGTAAATATCGTTGAACAAGAGATATTTGATATAAAATGATACATACTCTTTGATTCTATTTACATGCAATATAAAACAGGGAAAATTATTGTATACTTAGGTGATGAAACTAGAGGGAGAAAGGAAATGACCTTTTATAAGTTTAGGATATTGGTGACTGAGCGGGCAGGTGGCTCTCCTGACAGGTCGTCATAACCACTGGGATGTGAGGTGTAGCCGCAGCCTCTCTTTCTTGTCCAGTTTGTGATGTCATGATGTTTATTTTGTCATATTTCTGTCGAGTGTACATTTTATGCATTTTTCTGCATTGCGTTTTCAAATATAAAATGCTGTGATATCATCAATATAACTCACCATAGTACCACATTTATAAAAAGCTATCTCAAATAATCTCAGTGCATGGATAAAAAGTGTTTTATACTATTTAACATCCATGACAAATTTCTTACTAATTTAAGAATAGATGAGAACTTTCATAATCTTTTGAAAGGCATCTTCAAAATTTTTTTTCATGATAGAAAGTATATATAAGTAGTCAAAGGTCACTTATTCAATAAAATTGCATACCCATCACCCCTTTAGCAGTCTCCTAGATAGCCTAGCTGGTGCCAGGAGAAATAGGTATTTGAATTATAAAGGAAGAAAAAAAGTATCTTGTTGCTGAAACAGTTGTGCATATAGAACCTCAAAACCACATGGGGGTAACCATAAAAACGAAAGTGATTAACAGGTTTTCAGAATGCAAACCATATAAAAATAAACATCAATACCTTTCTAATCGTTACCAAAAAGAAGTTGAGTGTATAACTTAAAAGTTAACATGTCCAAAGGTAAAAATGAAATTATTCAATTATCAAAATAAGTCTAATTAATGAAACATATAGAGAGAACCGTATGCAAAACATTTTTAATTATATTGAATGACATCAAAGCAGACTAAAATAAACGGAATGATGGAAAGGGTTCTAGGAAAGGAGAGAGCCATGTCACCACGATGTCAATATTTCACAAAGAGCTGTATGGTTGGTTTTTTTATATGTATACATTTATTTTATTTATTTATTTTTGGCTGCGTTGGGTCTTTTTTTAATATATAAATTTATTTATTTATTTTTGGCTGAGTTGGGTCTTTGTTGCTGTGCGCGGGCTTTCTCTAGTTGCAGTGAGCTTGGACTACTCTTCGTTGCGGTGCGCAAGCTTCTCATTGTGGTGGCTTCTCTTGTTGCGGAGCACGGGCTCTAGGCGCGCGGGCTTCAGTAGTTGTGGCGCACGGGCTTCAGTAGTTGTGGCTCGCGGACTTAGTTGCTCCGCGGCATGTGGGATCTTCCCGCATCAGGGCTTAAACCCGTGTCCCCTGCATTGGCAGACGGATTCTTATCCACTGCGCCACCAGGGAAGTCCAGGGATAAGGTTTTATTGTCCAGAATACATTAAAAACCTCACACATCAGTAACAAAATTGCAAACAACCCAGTAAAAAAAACAACAAAGGACTTGACCTGCTGGAAGTCAAAGGCACAGTAATATATTTTCAATTTCATGCATCAAAATGACATACTGATATTTTACATGAAGTTCACCAAAGATACACCGTCCAGGTAAGCATGTACAAAGCAACCCCGTAAGTAACCATGACCCCTTACAAAGTTGGGAAAGAATGCTAATCTTCTAAGAAGCTACGTTGTTAGGGTCAGAAGAAAGAAAAAAAAAAAAAAAAAGGATCTTTATGGTTGAGCAGGCATCCCATCTTTGAGAAGGTCTGGTTAATATATAAGGCAGATACTCACTGCCCACTAAAGGGGAGGGAGGGAGGAGACCAAAAAGGACAGAGAGAAATTTACATTTAAATTTTATTGTCCTGCCTCAAAATATACATTGTATTTCATAAAATGGATAAACAAAATATAGTCTGTACATAGGATGGAGCAGTATTTAACCATAAAATGGAAGAAAGCTCTGATAAGCTGCAATGTGAATGAACCTTGAAATTATTATGCTGAGGAAAAAAGCCAGACACAAATGGCCAATATTGTATTATTCCATTTAGATATATAAAATGTCCAGAATAGGTAAATCCAGTGAGACAGAAAGTATTTTAGTAGTGATCAGGAGGTAGGGTTATCATGGATATAAAATAGCCTTATAATTTGTTTTTTTGAAGATATATTTCACATACTCTCACATACGTTCACACTTTTAAGTGTAAAACTCAGTGGCTTTTTGTACATCGCACAGCTGTGCAACCATCGCTATACAATCTGAATAAGGAAATATAGACTTCTACGTTTCAAAATTCACTTGGACTGACTAAAGCCTGATCGGACACAAATTTCTTTGCAGTGTAAAATGCACACCTGAGAACGGTGACATTTCACACCTGTGTATGTGCTGAGGCTGCAGGGAGGCTGGGGCCTCGGGGTCCGACTTCCCAGGGGGAAAGGTCCCTGGCTTTTGGGTTGCTGATCTCAAGCCCCAGAGGCAGGAAGCGGGGACGAAAAGTGGGACCTCCCCGTGTCAAGGGTCACACTTCAAAACCTAGCCTGACCCTGCCTTGCACGTGTTGATGTCACTGAGAGTTTGGTTCTTAACGGGCACATTCCCCCGGTGACTTCTCCCCGGTCAGTGTCCTGACTCCGGAGTTCACGAAGCCCTGTGTCTCGTCCTTTCTCATCCTCACTCCCGATATGGAGCGATCCGCGGGGAAACTGAATCTGGACTTCCAGGTGCAGGAGGAGGACACAGGGGAGCCGCCCAGCTGCGAGCAGATGCCACAGGGACCTCCTGGCTGGGAGCGGGTTCTTGCATGGAGGCCAGGTCCCGGGCTGGGGAATCAGCGACGTGTGTCCCTGTGGCCAGTCACTCGGGGCAGGGGCGGGGCCTGGTTGAACTGTCCAGTCAGCGGAGACTGGGCGGGGTCTCGACAGCCAGCCAATCAGGGTAGGAAGGGACCAGGAGGACTGCCCGTAGGGGCGGGGGCGGGGCAAGGGTTACCGCCCAATCAGGGCTCGGGCCCCGGAGCGCCGTCCAATGAGGGCGGGCGACGGGCGCGTTCCGAGCCCCCGGAAGTTTCTCTCAGCGGCCCGCACGCTGGTGCGAACTTGTCCCGCGCGGCCTTAGGTGTCGCGTCCCCGTCGGTCTTACCTGCCCAGGTCGGAGGGTCGCCTGGAGGACTCTTCAGAGAACCGGGAAGGAGGCGGAGATGGTGAGCTCGCGGCCCGGGGCCCGAACAAGGAAAAAGCTGCTTCGAACTGGCCGGACCTGCCGGAAGAGGCAGTCTGGCCAGGGTCTCCCTGCGTCCCACCCACCCCCGTGTCCAGACCCAATTCTCCCCCTCGGCCGCGGGGAGGGGACCCGGCTTCCAGTCCCGGGATCCCAACTTGACTCTCCCCCTTGGCAGCGGATTGGGGTCCGGGCATCCGGACTGAGCCCTTGGCGGAGTGGGCTTGCGAGGGAGGAAAGGACGGTCAGAAGCTGGGGGCGAGGGAGGTCTTCCCTGGGTCTGACAGATAAAGTCAAGCCCGGACTTGGCAAGGAGACTGAATTGCAAATACTGTTGCAATAGCGCCGAGGCTCGGATCTCAGAGATATGTCAGCCTCTCCAACCGCGCAGAAAAAGGCTTTTTCTCTTCTGTGTGAGGAGGGAAGTTGGGCGAGTGAGGGCGGTGCGCGGACTGCGGGTCAGTGTGGCTGGACTGAACAGGGTCCCCTGGGTCTCCTATTCTCTGGAGAAGCTGACCAGGGGCTTGTTCGGAACCTCAGTGCTGCTCAGGTGTGGGGCCGACCCAGCTTTCCCTCCTCCTGTGGGGAGGGAGCCTGATGATGTGCGTAAGAAATGGGACGGGGAAAAGTTGGTGGAGCCCAGATGTGTGAGTATGTCAGGAGGGCCGGACCTCCTAATGTCAAAGGTCAAAGTCAAACTGGCTCCTGCTTTGTTATAAAGCAGAAACTAACACACCGTTGTAAAGCAACTATACTCTAATAAAGGTGTTAAAAGAAAAACCCACCAAAAAAACTGGCTCCTGCAATGCCTGCAGTGGTGTCACAGAGTGTCTTTGTTCTTAAAGGAAGGGCACAGATCCACAGTGACATTGCCCTCCATCCGTCCCCTGACCCAGGAGTTCCCCAGGTCCTCCTCTATCATGTTCAATAATAATCAGTATTGAGGCTGCAAAGAACAAAGTGGTTTATTTGGGGGTCTTAAGAATTTCAATTTGGGGTACACAGGTTCTGGCAAAACCAGAGTGTTCTGGGGAAGAGAAAGAGGAGTTTATAAAGCACAAGCCACAAGGTTGTTAAAGTTGTCTGGCAGAAATTATGACTGACTCTGACAGACGCGGAGGAAAATTCAAGTAACCATTAAATTAAGAAGAAAGGGAATTTTATTCGAGCCAAACTAAGGATTATAACCCAGGAGACAGTCTCTCAGAAGCTCTGAGAACTGTTCCACAAGTTAGAAGTCGAAAACACAGTCATGTACATTTTTGAGATGAAAGATCGTACATCAAAATGACATACTGACATTTCACATAAAGTTCACCAAAGATACATAGTCCAGGTAAGCACGTACAAAAGGAGTAGTAAGACAGAAGTTACATTGCTAACCTCAAAAGAAAGGGAAAATTTTGATCTTTACGTTTGAGAAGGCGTACCCATCTTTGAAGAGGTGTGGTTACCGTGTAGTGCATATGCTTAAACACTAAGTGGGGAGGGAGGAGCTCCAAACAGACGGAGAGAGAGCGTTTTATGTTAAAATTTACTTGTGCTTTCTCAAAGTATAAATTTTATTTCATCACACAGGGAAGGAAATATTTGTCCTTAAGGGATAGGCTGTCACGAGTTATTTAGGGGAAGGGTCCAATAAGTATCTTGACTTTCTGGGTCATTGGGCAGATGTTCTGGATGGCTGCGTTAAGTCAGTAAGTGGTCAAAAGTTCAGATTCCATCTGGGCTGAGACCTGCATAAGCCCCACTTCCTCAGTGGCCTCCTGGCTCCATTTTAGAGCGCTCTCTTAGCAATACTGACTCCATTTTGATTTTCCTTTCACACCTGTCCCCTCGTGCCCCAGCCCTCGGACTAAAGGGCAGGGGCAGCCCTGGACAGGTGGGGATACTAGGAGGGGAGACTGAGTCAGCACTTTTCTGTTTAGGAGAAAGGGTCTGCAAGCTTTGAGCTGATGCTGTGTGGCCAGGAGCAGATTCTGCGCATAGCCCAGGATCCTGGCGGCCAGGTGTGGCGTCCCATAGAAAGCCAGGCGGTAAAGGGCTGAAGGCAACAAACGGCACTTCCGCCCTGCTCCGCCACGTGACCTACAGCTGGCCCTTCTCTCAGAATCAAGCCTGCAACGTTGTCAATCAGGGCCTGAAGGGGGTCCATCCAATCAGGGCGCGAGGGATCGAGCCTCATCCAATCAGAGCCGGGGGGCGGGCGCGTCCCCCCCGCGGGGACGTCGCTCTCCGCCTCCCGGGAGTCCAGCGCGCCACATGGGGTCCAGGTGTCCACTCGCTGTCCCTCTCACCTGCGCGGGCGGTCGGGCCACAGGACCGCGGAGAGGACGCCGTGAGAACCGAGAGCAGGGCTGAGATGGTGAGTGCGCAGGCAATGCGCTGAGACCCGCCGGGGCTCGTTCCAACTGGCCGGAACGGGCCGCGGGCCCCGTCTCCCTGTCCACAGTCCGCACTCAACTCTTTACCCTCACCCACGACGTGGGTCAGGAGTCCTATCCCATCCACGCACAGGGTCTGAGCGCCCTGATCTGTTCCTGGGCCGGGAGGGCAGGGGGTGGGGTCCGAGGGAGCACCAGCGGAGCAGACGCTCAGGCGCTGGTGGGGAGGGGACCCGCCCTGGACCTGACAGATGAAGTCCAGCCCAGACTTGTCAAGCAAGGAGCCTGTATTGCGAATGCTGTTGCGATAGCGCCGAGGCTGGGATCTCAGAGAGGTGCCAGCGTCTCCAACCACACAGCAAAGGGCTTTTCTCTTCTCTGTGAGGCGGGTGAGAGCAAGGCTGTTTTTCAGGATCGGGGCTCCCTGTGGTCAGCGCATTCTCGGCCCAGGTCTGCAAGGGCTTGTTCTGCAGCTCATTGTCGCTTGGGGTGGGGCTGCGGGTGAGGGTGGGGTTGAGGTGGGGGAGAAACCTAAAATCAGGGGCCTGTGGGTGAGAAGCCTGATCAAAGGTGGGCTAGGAAATAGTCGTTGACCTTAAAAATAAAAATCAGCTGTTTACCAGCAAAAATGGGTTTATTTGGGAACAACAAAGAATTGCAATTTGGGACAGACAACGAATAGTAAAAGCCATATGCAAGTCCAAGGAACTTATTTACTGGAGAGAAAGGATGGAGTTGGGAGAGGTTATAGTACTGAAGCAACTTCCACTGGAGAAAATGGAGAGTTCAGGGTGATGCTGGTTTCTCACTGGCTAGCTGCTGGGGTAGCCAGTTTCTTGAGAAGATGCCATGCATGCACATCTTTTCCTGTTGTGGCCTTCAATTGGTGATTCTTTCTTGTTTCCATTTGTTCTGTTGGGGTCTCTAATTGACACTTGTTCCTGTAACTGACATCACGTGGTACTGGCCGAGGCTCCCTCTTCTCCCCACCAACATCTTTTTTAGTGAGTTTTCTCTTAATTTTCACATGGCCACTGAGAATACTTGGTCAAGCCTGTAGCATAAACTAATCTAAACTTCAAAACAAGAGACCTTTATCCAAATGAGTTCCTGCAGGGGGAGAAGGGTCTGTTGCACCAGGCACAGGGGGCTCTGCAGGAAAGGGGACATCTGACCCTAAGATCTGCAAGCATCTCAGGAGTTGCGCAAAGAGAGTTTTTCTCTTATACAGAGGAGTAAACATCACCAGGAGGGACCAGGTGTGATGCTCGGATAGCAGATCCCTGAGGCCAGCCTGTCCTTAGGGGTCTGTCGTCTG
>NW_020838325.1:0-19315 GCF_003676395.1 Aethalodelphis obliquidens | reverse complement strand
AAACTATTGACTTAATTCCTTTACTGGTGAAAGAACTCCAGCTATAAATTTCCTCTTGTGTCAGTTTTGGTAAACTTTAGGAGCTAGGAAATTGTCCACTTTACATAAATGTTCAAATTTACTGGCATTTCATATATTCTCTGCTATAACATTGTCCTGATTCTTTCTGTATATTTAATATTTAAAGTATAAATATACTTATGTTTTTGTTTTACTTAATCAAAGTGTGCTTTTTAAATATTTTCACAGAATATTCTTTTGACTTACTAAATCACCTCAATTTTATACTTTTTTCTGTTTTATTAAGTTCTGCTCATATCTTTATTATCTATTTTTTCTATGTTCTCAGGATTTATTGTTTTGCTCTTCTGCGTACCACAAAAAAAAAAAAATGAATGAGTCAAGTTTCATCTAGGATACGTTAGTATTTGACTTCAGTTTCTGATTTGGAAAGTGAGCAAGCCAAAATTATCTTCCACTGACAACCAAAGGAGACAAACAGAAGAAGAGCTGACATGCTATTCTGGATAACAAGGAAAATATGTAATAACTCTCTCCATTTTCTCAAACACATCCTGTCTTATTCTTCCACTTCTAAAGGGTGGGATTCATTGAAAGTAAACAGCAAAGGGCTTCCCTAGTGGCGCAGTGGTTGAGAGTCCACCTGCCAATGCAGGGGACACAGGTTCGTGCCCTGGTCCGGGAAGATTCCACATGCCACGGAGCGGCTGGGCCCGTGAGCCATGGCTGCTGAGCCTGCGCGTCCGTGGCCTGTGCTCCGCAATGGGAGAGGCCATGACACTGACAGACCCGCGTACTGCAAAAAAAAAAGTAAAGAGCAAAGAAAAGCAGTGTGAGGAAGCCCCCAATAAAGCCAGGCTCGCCCCTCAAGGCACACACATAATTCCTGTTAAGGTTAATAGGAATCAAGTGCACGTCGACAAACAGAAGAGACGCAAGCAGGGAAACTAAGTATCTGGTAATAGGCTTTGAGACTGAATTCTGGGCCTCCTTTGCACAGCTAGTAGATATTCTGGTTGACATTTACATCAAAAATTTAGTGTCGGGCTTCCCTGGTGGCGCAGTAGTTGAGAGTCTGTCTGCCAGTGCAGGGGACACGGGTTCGCGCCCCGGTCCGGGAGGATCCCACATGCCGCAGAGCGGCTGGGCCCGTGAGCCATGGCCGCTGAGCCTGCGCGCCCGAAGCCTGTGCTCCTTAATGGGAGAGGCCACAACAGTGAGAGGCCTGCGTAACGCAAAATAAATAAATAAATAAATAAATAAAATATAAATAAATAAAAATTTACTGTCTACCCTCTTTGATATTGTGCTGCCTCAGACTCCCCAGGTGACAGTCCAATCATAGAGCTGGAGCAGCAAAAAGGACACATGAGTTAAGGGGAAAAAATATTAAAAGGGGGAAGAATTAGGAACCTGGATTTACAAAGAATCTGTATTTACAGTCATCCCCCGCACATTTACCCATCCTACTGTGAACGTAGATCGTATCATCACAGCAACAGTGTCATAACAACTAGAAATTGAGGATTAAATTTGCACGGTGCCCGAGAGTGTCCCTGCTGTGGGGCTGAGGGAAGGAAGAAAAAGATGAAGGGGAATCGGCTGCTCCCAACCTAGCAAGACTGCTGTGGAGGGAATTCAAATTCCACAGGACAAGCGCTGTGGAAGCACAGAGCTGAGCAAGTACCTCTGCCTGAGGGAAGATTGATGGTTTCAGAGGAAGGGAGGTGGGAGGGGTCAGGACAGGGGGAGACAAAGGAATGGCAGCTGGCAGAGAGCTGTCTCTGCCAAGGCACGGGGGACACCAGCAACTTCTCTGCAGCACCTGGGGTGCTGGGTGCCTGGCTGGGGGCAGGACTGCAGACCGCAGAGGGCCCTGCGGACACGCTCTCCTGGGAACTGGATCGATCAGATCCTGGAGGAGCAAGGAGCAATCAGGTCTGCACGATAAGGAGTTGTGCGTTTTAGAAAAAGCACTAGGACATAGAGGCTGGAGGGTGGGGACACTGGGGGAGAGGCCTGCTAGAAAGCTCCCACAAAGAACTTTCTAGGTCAACAGAATTAGGGCTCGTGACCAAGACAGGGACACTCGGGAGTTTCAAGCTTGGGCACTAAATGCAAATGCCAATAGGGACCCAACGGTCATATAAATGAGTGTAACAGGCCCAACATGACAGACTCAGCACAAACTCCCTATGTTACCTGTTAACTGTGAGGGCCCGTTCTTTACTTCAACAGAGAAACAGTCTCCCTTTTGCTTGAAACACACGGCCCTCCCAGTCTGTTTCTCCCACTTTCAGAGACACGGGGATTATGAAATAAGACATCTGGATTTAAATCATCTTCCCATGTTCCAGTAAGGGCTCAAATTGTGTGTTTTAAACCCTGTGAGCCACACCGAGCACTGCCGTGGGCTGTGCTGGGCCACTGCTCCCAGGCGTTATCACTAAATCCCAGAGCAAGGGCAGCACCTGTGGCCTGAATGAGTTGGGGGGCAGGGAGAAGGTGCCAGGCTGACAGAGCGCTGGCAGGGGGCTGGGAGGGTGTGGAAGCAGCGGGTAATCCTGAGACTGAAAAGCTTCCAGGACAGAGTCTGAGCAGCGCTCCCCAGGGAGTCTATCAGGGAAGCTGATAAGGATGGTTGTGACTAGAAAAGCAGTGCCACAGTCAGTCCTAGAAATTTAGGAAATCCTGAACTAACAGGGCTACACGGGTTTCTTGACTCAACTTCCTAGAGCGTCTCAAGAGCTCCGGTGAATCGTGAACTCCCAAGACGATAATTCATACAGGAACAGAGTTTTCCCCAAATGCTTGTGGCTTAAAAACCCACTGCATCTCTGGGATGAGTATTCTAGAATGCCCACTGAGAAACCCCGGGACTCCCCTAGGTACCAGAGGGGTGTGTGTGAGGGGAAAGGCACCACCTCAGCGCGAAACAGCATCTCACAAAGGTGGTGAGGGTTAGGAGGGCGCAAGAAAACCGCAGGCAGTTGGCAAGCGATGACAAGACGCTCATTTCAGTGGTGTCTGCTCCAAAAGACAAACCAGAAACAACAAGGGCGCGAAGAGTGCATCCTGTGGTGAGAGAAGCCCACAAAAGAGTCACTAGGCCTCTCCTGACTGCCTAACTTTTAAGTAAAAAATTAACTCTAAATTTGCACACGATTAGGAAAACTAGAGTAAAAATATAAAGATCTATTCCCTTCCATAGAGGTGGTTGCCATTAACAGCCTTTTGTGCATTTTCAGGATCAGATACACAAATGTGTATACGTGTATATATGCATCTTTCCATATGTACATATATACATATATAGTATTTACAAATACAAACACTGTGGGTTTCTAACTGGAATAATAGACATGTCCTTTTCTACACCTGCTCTTTTTCCTTTTAACCTGATGATATATCAGGTCATATTCCCTATTTGCTCACAGACCTTCCCCGTTCTCCACACACACGTTACACCATACCATGGATGGATCCTAATTTCCTTCATCAGACCCCTCCTGAAAGACATCCGGGTTGTCTCTAGATTTTCCCCATTACATAAGTATCCCTCATTGGACTTGCGGGTGCCTGATTTTATGCACACTTCTGTGCAAGGCAGAGTACTGGCAGAGGGCAGGTGCCTAGAAGTAAAAGTCTTTGGACAAAGAGCAAGAGAGTTTTGAACTTTGATGGACGCTGCAAACCTTGCTCCAAAATTGAACACGTTTATTACACTTAACATAGGCAAAGTGTGCTTGTTCCCTCGTCTACACCAGATGTTATCAGTCTTTAGAATTTCTGCCCATCAGATGGGAAGAAAATCCCATGGTTTTAATCTGCATTTCCTAAAGAAGTTGGTCTCTCTTCATTTGTCTAGTAGCCAGCTGTGTTTCTTCTGAGTTGTTTGCTCATACAGGTAGAAACCAGCCCCTGCCTTTTTAAAATTTGGTTATCCTTTTTCATTTATTTGTGGGTTCTTCTCTATATCAACAGTAACCTTTATATGTTAATATACTACCAAATTTTTGTGTCTGTCATTTTGTTTTGTTTACGTCTTGAACTGTAGAAAAGTTTTAAATTTTCATGTAATTAAATATCTTTTACTTTAGGGCTTCTGAGTTTTATGGCTTACTTAGGAAGGCTTCTGTACTCCCTACACTTACACCGAAATTCTCTCCTGTATTTTATATTTGCTTCTTGCAGTTAGTTGCATTTGCACCTTTTCGACTGACTAGAATTTGTGTATGCTGTGATGCAAATATCTATTTCTGTTTAAATGAATTATCAATGCTTCAATCAGTCAATCAGACAAAAAGTCAAGTTAAACTTTAAAATTGTCTAAGTTAAAATACAATTCTCAAGTAAACAGGGACCAGTTTCTGGACTTTTCCACCGATCTGTCTTTCCCTCTGCCAGTGGCTTTTTATGTTAATAGATCATATGTTAACATTATATCTTATTAATGTTAACATATATGTTTAAAATGATTCATCTATCAATTTGCACTAAATTTTTCAGGTGAACACTGAACTGACTTCTAGATATTTACTAATTTTTGTGACTATTGCAAATGGGATCTTTCCTTGTTTTTTAGTGTTATTTCTGGAGAATGGGAACGTAACTGACTTTTACATATTAAGACACAACTGATCACAATTCTGAACGTGATCCTTTCTAGTTTTTCCACTGATTCCTGCATTTGGAAAAAAACAGTCATTATCATGTGATTTTTGTTGTTTCCTTACTAAAGGCCCTGGAACCGGCCCTCCCCCCGACTCTCCCGATATTCTTTTCCTGCCTGATCCCACTTCCCCGCTGCACCTGACCCTAACCTGTCTGCGCTGCTGTAAAACACTGTTCACAGGGTTGTGATGACAAAAAAATGTATTCATATCTGTAAAGCGCCAAGGGCTCTGCCTACTTGATTTTGGGGTTGTCACTAGACACATCACATGCTTCCTTCTCTTTACTAAGGCCTGGACCCCACAAGAAAGGGAGAAAAGGTGACCTCATATCTGGATATGGATTTTGTCACTTCACGAGCTTTATCATATTAAAATAAATATCTAATACATATTAAAAACTATGTGTCAGGAACATCCTAGATGCGTTCCATAAGAACCACAAATAATACTAACAGCTAACCGTTAAGGAAATAATTAACCGTTAAGGAATAACCATTAAGGCTGTTTTAATTTTAGCACACCGGATATATAAGGGGTATAAGTTCTAGTAACATTAAAAAAAAGAAAGAGTTACCAATTCTAATTGTAGCTTTTCCTTTTCAACCACTTCCCAAAATTATAGTTCTCTTTTTCTGTCTAGCAGCTTTGCATGGTTCCTTCACCGATGGAGAAGTTATCCACTGGTACTGAGAAAGCAATGATAAATATGCCATTTAAGTTACAGGTAATTTAGGAGGGTTTGATCTTCATTGGAAATTAAGATATTTTAAGTTAATAAAAGGTCTTCAATCTGCATTTCTGGGAAGCTAAATTAAAGCATCACACAACATTTTCAAAAACAGAAAAGCCATTTCATTTGACTAAAAACTTAGTTTTAAGATGGCAGAAAGTACCTTGATAATTTTCTTTTAAGAAGGAAAGAAAAACAAGCCATTAAAGAGAAATTCTTCCGAGAGAACTGAAACGTGTGATATACCTCTGACTTGGCACTCCTTCCATTCTGGAGACCTTTTTTGATAACTGTTTTCATCACAGAATGATTTAAAATAAAATAAATTGAAATTAGAGTAATTATTTCCCAATGAGTGGCTACTGCCATTTAAAACCAAAAGCCAACTAATTATTGCTTTTCCCATAAAATTAAATATGAAATCTACATTATGTAATTATACACTTATCTCCCCCTTTGTGTATTCTAATTTCTTCCTCAGAAACCTAAGATGCCATCTTGCAGACTGCCTCCAGTGGCTACTATTTTGGCAGCAGCAAAGGTCAACTTTAAACATTTTGCATCTAAAGTGGCTTTGGATACCTTTGGATAGAAAGTACAGTCTGAGCACTGTCCAGACACTTAGATACCTAAAGGGCATCTAAGATAACAAACCAAAGTCCTGATATTCCCTCAAAAGCTGCTCCTCCCATCAGCTCCCTTTTTCTAAGTGATACCACCCAGTTGCACACATAATCATCAACGACTTGTCTCCTTGTTACTATTCCCTTCATACCCCACATCTAATCTATCGGCAAGCCTTGTTAGCTACACCCTCAAAACACAACCTGAATTCAACCACTTTTCACTTGCTGCAAAGTTCCAACCTAACCTAGGCCATAAACATCTCTTATTTGGACCCCTGTGATAGTCTCCTAACTGATCTCCCTATTTGTCTTCTTTATCCCCCCAAGTCTATTTTCTATACCAGGTCATCTTATTCAGATACTGTTTGGATCATGCCTTTTTCCACTTCAAAACCTTCCACTCATATAGAATAATCCACATCTTTACTCTGGCCTTCAAGACTTTACAAGAGCAGACCCCTGGCTAGCTCCTTGACCTCATGTCATACCACATCTTCTTCACTCAGTACTCTGGCCATGCTGGTTTTCCTTAAATACTCCACCCACCTACATGCCTGCATACTCATGGGCTCCTTGTCCTGGAATGTGCTTACACCAGATCTTCCATGGCTTGCTCCTCTCTTCATTCAGGTCTCCATTCAAATGCCACTTCTCCAGTGAAGCTGTCCCCTAACAAACCTGTCCAATGGAGTCCTACCTGCCCCCGCTCACTCTCTTTACATTAAGATATTTTTGCACCTCCTACTATCTAAAATTATATTACTTATCTGTTTACTCATTTCTATCTGAACTCCTTCACTAGAATGTAAGCTCCACGAGGGCAAGACTTTTGTGTGTCTGGTTCACTGCTTTATCCCTAGTGCCTAAACCCGTATCTGGCACACAGAAGATATTAAAAAAATTACTTGTGAATCTGACAAATGAATAAAGTACTCCTTGCAAGAATTCAGAGGTTGCACAAGAAAGAAATAATGCTCTTGGTGGAAGCAGGTTTAGTATCTAGGTTCACCTCTGTTCAGAGTAGGGATAAGAACAATTTACAAGTATAACTCACTTTAATTAGTAAATTACCTGCTAAAAACATAAGTGCAACACTAGAAAAGTACAGTTGACTCTTGAACAACATGGGTTTAAACCTCGCAGGTCCACTGACACACGGGTATTTTTCAATAAATATGTACTATCGTCCTACACAATCCAAGGTTGGTTGAATCCACAGATGCGGAACCACTGACTATAAACTTATACCCAGATTTTCAACTGCGTAGGGGTCGGCACCGCTAACCCCACATTGTTCAAGGGTCAACTGTATACGATGAGGAAAGTTAAACACATTAAGTTTTAAAAACTGTCAATACATGAACAAATTCTTTTTGTTTTCCTATGTGTTAATCAATTTTTAAAAAGTGACCACATACCAACAAGTGGATATTTTCTTACATCCAGAAAGAGCAGAGTTCTGTTGGTTTCAAGGGCCTTTAGTAAAGCCTTTGCTCCTTCACTGGTGAGGCCACACTGCTGCAGGTCAAGTGTTTTTGATGAAAGACAAAAGGTCACTTGCTAACTCTACAGATTTAACATATAGACAACTCTCATTTTCTCACGTGTGGAAGAGTCCTGCCCAAGACAAGTCACGGCAGGTTTGTAATTTTGGGTATGGAAAAACAAAAGAAAGGTATACGCACACACATAATGCATAATCCAATTTAAAAACCTCTTCTTGGATGTGCAATGATAACCCTTGCTTTAGTACCAATAAATCATCCAACATATTTTACAATTACAGAACTGAAGAATAACTGTATATATAACCTGTGAGCAAAAAGCATCATAAAATGAATTTCAGTTCATAATTAGCAAGGGCGGCAGTGGCATGTAAACCTCACAAGCAAAACCTGGTGGAGCTCAGAAATGCACTGCATTCTTTTGATCATGATCTTCAGCTCCAAATTACACTTGAAACTAGTTAAAAGGGGAAAACAAAATAGAAGAAATGTAGTAACTGTTAGTTTTAGAGCAAAAAAGACAAGTCTAAGAGGATACAAATAATAACAAATTTAAACAATGTGTGAATAGAGAATACATACTAATAACAAATTCAAACAATGTGTGAATAGAGAATACATACTAAAAATCTATCATGAAAGTATGATGGTCAAGAACTCTCTCCATAAAAAGTCAGACAAAACCCAGAAAAACTGATCATGAATTCCAGTAGTTCTGGGGCTGAACAACCTACTCATTTAAACAAAAGGGATCATCACCAAAGCACAGGTATTAAAAACTATTACATGAAAGGAAACTATCATGAGTCTTTTTTTTAAGTGTTGTGTGGACCATCACATTAAAGTGACTGGAGTCTTTCAACACTCCATGACATACAGAAATAGCAAGTCAGACATATGGATCTGACAGGATATGATACAACCCTTACAAACTCTCACTACAGAAGAATGGGCACACGGTGTAATTAACCAACTAGCCAAATACAAACAGCCAGTAAACCTCACCAGGAAATCAAATGAATACAAAATAAAACAAAATGTGGTTATTTTCCTATCAGATTAAGCCAAGATTCTGTAAGAAAAGCCTTTAAATAATGTCTATACCCTTTTGATCCAACAACTCTCTTTCTAGGAATTTAACCAAAACAAATAGAGATATAGGTAGGGATATATATCAGAGTACAATTTGTAACTGAAAAACTGGACAAAGCTTATATACAAGAATGGATAATCTATGTGCACTGTGGCATATTCATATAATGGAATACTGAACAATCACAAAAAATGATGCAGGAGATGCAAATTTACTGACTTGCTAAAATGCTCATACTAAATTAACTGAAAAATGTTATAAAATTTGGAGTAATCCTACTTGCATAGAAAATGGAGAGGTACTCATTTTTGTAGTTTTACATTTTTTTACAAGTGCTACAAGCCAGTGTTTGTGAGAGGCAGGCTTCACACATCCACTGTTGGGGTGTACTACAGATTGGCATAGCATTTCTGGATGGTAATTTGGCCATGTGTATCAAAAGTCTTAAAAATATGTCACACGCAGGTCATTCTACTTCTAGTTCCTTATTCTACAGAAGTAATCCCGATGGACACAGAGATGTATATACAACGTATTCACAATGTTTCTGACAGGGAAAAACAAACTGTCTAAATCTAATGGCAAAGAATTGATTAAACTATGGGACATCAATATGATGCTATACTACATGATACATCATTAAATGAAAAAAGCAGGAATATGAAATAGCAAGTATACTACAATTTTATTTTTGTTATCCCTAAGTGTACAAAATATATTCATAGAAAAAAAAAGACTGAAAGTATATACACCAAAATGAACAGTGATTATGTCTGGGTATTAAGATTATAGGTAATTGTTCTCTTGTAACTCTGCATTTTCTACAATGAATATATGTAACTCATAGAGAAAGTTTACAAGCAAAATAAAACCTATCAGAAAAATGAGGCTTTAAAAAAAATTCCTATCACAACAGTATCAAGCCAAAAGCTAAGCATGTATCATATTAAAAATTCAATATTTTCAATTTTAGAATTTACTTACAAGCCACAAATCCTCACTAAGAGATTCTGCAAAAGCACTTGTACCCAGGTCACCAATGAGCATGTCGCAGTTCAGAGTGATGCGTCTCAAACCAGCCATACAGTCAAGATCAGGTCTCCTGGAATGAAGACTCTCAGCCCAGGTTTCTTCGTGCCTTCTGGTAGTCTGATACTTCAAAGATTTAATGGGACAAAATTAAGATGCTTCAATAAGGAAACAGGGTGTGCCTACTGAGTATGGCTTATTATGTCAGAGATTTACACACACACGTATCAAGCATATGTGCCAGCAGAATCAAGCTGAGAAATTAAACAGTCAGTTCTGCTTTACGAGTCCAGTGACCAACATTCTAGTCCGTCAGTGATTAGATTCCAGGCACCGGATGACCTGTTTCTGAACAGTTATGTAAAGTTGGACAACTCAATTACAGTCTATGAATTATTTTCCTGATCTTCTAAGTCAGGGAATTGGTTCTAAATTCTATCATTGCTGAGGCTCTAAATGTCATCATTCTGTCCTCCACTGGTCTCCAAACACCTGACTGGGCAACCCATAAGAAAACTTTTTAATATGCATCTTATTTATTAACAAATTATATACACGAAGTTCTATACATATAATGTATGTACATTATAAACCACACAGATATTTTAAAAATGATACAAAGGCAAATAGGTTCTAATATTTTCTTTTCCTAAATCTAAGGCATTATTTTATTATTATTATTATTTTTAAATATTTATTTGGCTGTGCCGGATCTTCACTTGCGGCATGCCAGATCTTTTAGTTGTGGCATGCGGGCTCTTAGTTACGGCATGCATGTGGGATCTAGTTCCTTGAGCAGGGATCGAACCCGGGCCCCCTACATTGGGAGCGCAGAGTCTTAACTATTGGACCGCCAGGGAAGTCCAAGGCATTATTTTAAAAACTGTATTACAAAATAGATCTCACATGCTACCTAGGGTATGCACACAAACTTTAGAGGCCTGGACTATGCAGAGCCAGTTTGATGTGCCTTGGGAAAATTATGGTTTGACATTTAACCACAAGTACTGTCTTAAAGACATTCAATTCTTTATATTCATAAAATAAATTATGGTAATAGGGAACACTGACTTTAAATGAAAAAAGTCTTATTACATTCTTGAAAAAATAAAAGACTCAAAGTGCCTTTGACACTCTAAAAAGAAAACCATTAGTGTCATTTTCCTATTAACAATAGTTTATAAAAGCTCCAAGCAGAAATAACAGCAATCACTGACACAGTGCTTATTAAGTGCCAGGCACTATTTATACAAATTAGTTCATTTAAACCTCATAATGAGGCACAGAGGTTAAGTGATTTGTCCATGGTCACTAGCTATGAAAAGGGAGAAAGGGAATTTGAACCTAGGCCATTTGGCTTTGGCACCCAAGTTCTTGACTGTTTTCAACCGCAGGGGTCAATGCACTTGCCCTGTATAGGCTCAAAGAATTTTTCAATTTTTAAAATCTAAATTTAAACATTTCCAGCTTTGTGGGCTATACAGTTTCTGTTGCAATTACTCAACCCCACTGGCGTAGGGTGAAAGTAGCCATAACTACCATGTAAACAATGGGTGCGACTATGTTCCAAAAAAACTTTCTAAACAATGGGTGCGACTATGTTCCAAAAAAACTTTCTTTACCGGGCGACAGGCTGGATCTGGCCCACCAGCCATAGTTTACCTATCCCTGATCTGCACCATCAAACTATTAAAAAGGTTTCATGTCAAATTATTAAATAACTTTAGGCTTAAATACAGTCATTATAACCACTGTAAAGTTGGTAAGGCATTATTTAAAAAACTGTATTTACAAATTGCTGGTGTAGTGATTTTTATTAGTTTATAAACTACAGCAGCTAATAAACACTTGATTCATTTAAGTCTTAAAGACTATAACGGCATAGTTTTTTGACAGTATCACAATCAATGTTTTCAGTAACTAAAACTACATAAAAATATTATTATGTATTATATATTAAACCTCTTATTTCTAAAATTAAGTGGACTATCTTTACTAAATGGTAGAATCCCAAACTGAAAACTGGTCATATTCTTTCAACAAAACGAAAGCTGCACTCACAGGTATCAAAAGACAAAAATTAACTGCCATTTGTACCACTATATTAATGTGCTTCAATCACATATGTTTTCATGAAAGTTCAAACATAAAAAAATCACCTTTAAGATCTTGGCCATGTGATCTGCTCCCTGCCATGTCAGATTACATCCCGTGAAGTTTACTGTCTTAAGAGTGATAGAGTTCTTTACACCTTGACAAATAACAGAAACACACACACACACACACACACACACACACACACACACACACACACACACACACAATAAGATGAAGAGCCTATACATTTGTCAATCTTGACTTATTTGCTTTTCTTGAGTCAATTGGAGGTTTAAATTCTTAAAATCATTAACTACAATCTTCCCAAACAGGTAATTGACGAACAGATGCATTCTAAAACTTGTCAGTAACAAAGTGTTATTCCAGTTAACAGCAGCAGTTTAATTCTATTCAGATACTAAAACTGAATACACTGCATACTGCAAACTTTATTCCCAACCACTCAGTAAAACACTACATACCTTTTGAGACATAGGAAAAAAAAGAAAAACCTAAAATTCTTAAGACTCTTCCTATTTTCATTTCCAATGATACATGCCAATCTTGATGATCAATCAGCAATTTAAATGTCAACTATAAACCCAGTATTTTATTAGCTGCTATGCAGTATACTAGAGCAATAGAAGAGAGAGGACCTCAAACCTTCTGTTCCCTCAAATTGAAGGCAGGTTTCCTGACCCCTCCAGACCACTACTGGACACAGGGAACACACACTAATGTTTCAGGACCCTAACTTACAGTCACTTGCTTTGTGATTACTTCCATGACTCCCCCCCACTAACACCACTGAGTTTGCTGCTCTTACGGGACATGACATATATTTCCTATTTTAACACATACCACAGTTTATTATAATTATGACTGCAGATACATGTTCTAACAATTTAAAGATCATCATGACTTTTTTGCTCTTTATATCTTGCTATTTCTCTTCCCATAATGTTTCTTGAAGAGAAACATTAAAATACAGACAAACACAAAAAACAGAAAATATACAAAATGTGTGGTTTATGGCTTAACACAAACTTAAGTAAAATTAGTTCTGACAGTATCCAGCATGACAAACTTCCATAGTACAAATGAGAATGGACCAAGGTTTGAGCAGGCACAGGAGACAATCCAGGCATGAACAACACCAAGATAAGGTAGACAGGAAGTAACATGGTGTGTAGGAAATCACGACCAGTCTGATGGGAAGAGACTTAAACAAGACTGAAACTCAGTTTCTAAACCTCCATCTCCAAGTGGACAACTCGCAAGACACAGGTGCACCAAAGTGGCCGATTTATTCAATCCATTTAATGGGGAGGAACAGTTTAAAATTTTATTGGTTTAGTTTGCCCCAAAAGCAGCTATCAAATGTTGGCAGGACACAATGAAGGCTTACCTTTGTTAACATAGTTAAGTCTCTCTCTCACACAACTACCCCACTTAGCTCCAGGTTCCTTAGCGCACAGGACACACTTACACAACATTTAAGAGCTTTACACAACTAGAAGGTCACATCTTTATTTCTAATCGCAGGAACACGACTTCTGTAAACTTTATTTCTGTCACAACCTAAACCAAAATTATTGTAAAATGAGTGATTTAAACCATATATTTTATCATCATTAAAAAGCATCTAAAGGGCTTCCCTGGTGGCGCAGTGGTTGAGAGTCCGCCTGCCGATGCAGGGGACACGGGATCCTGCCCCGGTTCGGGAGGATCCCACATGCCGCGGAGCGGCTGGGCCCGTGAGCCATGGCCGCTGAGCCTGTGCGTCGGGAGCCTGTGCTCCGCGGCGGGAGAGGCCACAGCAGTGAAAGGTCCGCATACCGCAAAAAAAAAAAAAACCCAAAAGCATCTAAATAAAAAACAAAGCATCTATTCTGTGCTAAGGATTAGAAACGACTCCTGCCCTTAAAGCCTTCATTAAGAAGGGAGATGTATAAACTCAAAATTTCAATCACATGAGATAAAGAACCATAACTTTTATGCACAGAGGTTCCTATGGAGGCAAAAAGTTATATCTAAGTGACGGCTTCATGATAACCCTGAAGTACAATCTAGAAAGATGAGAGTATGCAGAGTTGGAGTACAATGTGCATTAACTGCACAGGGAATATCTGTGCAAAGACACTCAAGTCTGACACCTGCTGGGCACATTAAATACTGCAGGTGGGGATGACTAAAGGCCAGGGGTCCAAGTGTGAGAAGAGACAGAAAGGAAAATAGAGATGCTGGCCGAAGCAAGCCTGGCAGAGAGCATGGCTTGTATCCCACAGGTGATGAGGCCTGGGGCTACCACTGGCTGAGTAAGGGTGCCTCCGCTGATTAGAAAAAGGCACCCCGCTGCTGAAGGACCTATTAGATAAAGGGAGTGATCACAAAAAGCTCCCCTTCCTCAGGGCCAAAGAGCCCCATGAGGCTTGGCCGAGCACAGTTCAGACTACACACCTCTGTGCAGAGCACACGCTGGGAGGCTAGTATGCACTAACTCGGTGTGGCCAAGCCATTAGCAGCATTATTTTAAGCGTATGTTTTTACGTTAGAAGATCACTTAAACTGAGTAGGCAGATAAACAGAGGAACGGAGCCCAGGGGCCGTGAAACCACCCAGGAGCTTCTGCCATAGTCCGGGCAAAATGTAATACGGATGAAGAAGCAAATTTAGGAGGAGGCCAAAATCTACAAGCTAGCCCCACTGGATGCAAGACATAAAGGAAGTTCAGTGAAGGAACTCTGAAGAGAATGGGCTCAACAATAAATTTTTGTTACATTCAATGTAAAATATGTGGCAAAATTAAGTACAGTGGCCTTTCAGGTCCCTTCCAGCTATAATTTCTTTTGATTTCTAACTTATTACTCTGCTTAAGTAAAGTCCCTTCAGAGGTACAGAACAGTTCCTACACCTGAATGGGATGCAAAGAATAATGTGACTTCTCTTCACCAAGGGGATGAGTTGAACTGTCCTTGCAGAAGAGATAACAGATGGTGTGAACCCCAGATCCTAGAAAAGGGCCAGGCACACAATAAGTATTCAGCATTTTGAAAACAAATGAACAATCATTTCCTATCCTAAATCTTCACACCCTTCCTCTGCTGGCTACTTTCTCTCAGCTTATAAACATCCTCAAATATACTCACTTGAGAGGCCCACGCACCGCGATGAAGAGGGGCCCCCACTTGCCGCAACTAGAGAAAGCCCTCGCACAGAAACGAACACCCAACACAGCCATAAATAAATAAATAAAATTTAAAAAATAATATATATACATACACTCACTTAAAAAACTCTCAGACCCATGATTCTTTGTATCATCTTGTGGGTAACCTAAGTATCTCCCATGCCTTCAAACACCTGTCCTCCCAAAAAGCCCAGATCTGAACCTTGGGCCCAGACCCGTCTACCAGCACCTCTACAGCACTGAAGATCAAGTAAGATCCTCTCCCCACCCCCAATCCCTTCCTACTGTGCTCTGTATCTCACAAAAAGATGCAGCTGTAAACTGTCACCCAAGCTTGCTGCCCTTCCTTTTCTAGCTGGTCACCAGGCCCCACCCATTCTCTCTCGGATCTCCAAAATGCAGTCCAACCTTTTATAACTTAAGTGGGACCTTTAGATTACAATTCACCCTGCACCCAATCAACTGCCTTCCACATGAAGGTCCAAGTGAGCCTCTAAACCAGAAGTCCATCTTATTGTTTATTAGGGTTTCCCACAGCCTTCAGGATAAACATCCAAACTTCTGACCGGACAAACAAGGCCCCTTTATGTTTGTCCCCACTAGGTTTCCAGTATCAACTCTCATTTCTTTCCCAAACCCTGAGTTCCAGTCCTGTACATTAGTTTTGCCATATTTTCTTATATTTCTCAACCTTTGACACACTGTTCCATCCTGCCACCCCAGAAGGTTCTACATATCCTTAGAAAGGATGGCACCTCCTCCAAGGAGCCTACCCTGAACTTTCCCTTTTAAGATTCTGTGCTCTGCAAAGGGGAAAGGTGGCGGGGAGGGATAAATTAGGAGTTTGGGATTAACATATACACACGGCTATATATAAAATAGGTAATCAACAAGGACCTACTGCATAGCGCAGGGAACTCTACTCCATATCCTATAATAACCTGCACGGGAAAAGAATCTGAAAATGAATGGATATATGTATAACTGAATAACTTTGCTGTACACCTAAAACAAACACAATATTGTAAATCAGCTATACTCCAATATAAAATAAAAATTAAATTAACAAAAAGATTCTGTGCTCTGCAGCACCAGAACTCACTTCTTCCAGAGAACTGACTACTGTGCTTGTGTTTACCTGCTGCCCAGTAGAAGGGGAGATTACCTAGGGCAGAAGCATCGTCTCCAGCAGCGCTTAGTTCTACCAACTCATTCAAGCGCCAGGATACTTTACACACATAAGGTGCTTAATTAATTGTAAGAACCCTCAGAAAGAGTGGTTTTTAATATCATTTTACAAGTGTGGGGATTGCAGTTCAAAAGTAACCTGCACAGGCCATAGAGAGCATAAGCACTGGAATTCAAACCCTAAGCTGCCTTCGCACCGGTGCTCTTTCCACTATATGATATGACTATTGAAAAAAAGATTTTGGGGGGCCTCCCTGGTGGCGCAGTTGTTGATAATCTGCCTGACAATGCAGGGGACACGGGTTCGAGCCCTGCTCTGGGAAGATCCCACATGCCGCGGAGCAACTAGGCCCGTGAGCCACAACTACTGAGCCTGCTCGTCTGGAGCCTGTGCTCCACAACAGGAGAGGCCGCGACAGTGAGAGTCCCGCGCACCGCGATGAAGAGCGGCCCCTGCTCGCCGCAACCAGAGAAAGCCCTCGCACAGAAACGAAGACCCAACGCAGCTAAATAAATAAATTAAAACGAATTTATAAAAAAATATATATATATATTTTTATTCTGAGACCTGTTTTAATGGAAAGGAAATGAAGTTGGGATATATCAACTTCCTAATCGCTTTGGTCTGTACCAGGCAAAGTCATTCAACACACCAGGTAACATCTGTGCAACCATTAACGATGCTCCAAACTGTGCTAAGTGTTCTACATTGCAGAGTCTACAAGCATTAACAGAGTGAGTCCTTGTAACCGCCACGGAGAGTGGGTCCTGTTAAGCCCATGCTACAGATGAGTACACTGAGACCTAGAAGCCTTAAGGCACTCGGCCGGGGTCACCGAGCTGGCAGGGGTCCTAGGCCGCACGCCCCGTCTAGTGCACGCACACCCGGGCACTGGGCACCGGTTCTAGTGCCCAGCCTCCACCTTGCACCATCTAAAACCCCGCTTCGCAGACGCCCACACGACAGCCCCTGGAAGCGGGAACTACAAACCTGTCTCGCCCAGCTGTGGCTGGAAGAAGCTCTGGATACAGATCAGGGGCAGAGGGTGCTCAGGGGCGGTACCCAGTCCACCCCGTGGAAGCGGACAGCTTTAAGTCCAGCAGGCCCTCCCGCAGGCAGAGGCACTGAGTCCTGCAGCGCGCACAGGTCCTCACAGCGCAGGAAGAAGTCGGCTGCAGTGTCGCAGCGCAGCTTCACCGAGTGATCACGGCCCGAGCGCGGCTTCGGGGACGCTGGCTGTGGACACGATGCCCACACCCGCCTGGGGTCCCCGGCTCGCCTCCCGGCCCCTCGGGCGCTCACCGCCCGGCGGCTGCGGCCCCGCAGCGTGCGCAGGACCCGCGTCGCAGCCAGACGACGTAGGGCCACGAGCCCCAGCTAGGCCAGCCCCTCCATGCCGCGCTCCCGCTCCGCCACCCGCGGCGAATCGCAGGCCCTTGGCGCCTCCCTCATAGCCCTCCGCGCGCGGGGATGCGGTTCAAACCTGCGGCGGCTCCGTGGGGGCGGGGCTCGAGGACGACTGCGCGCTCGCCGTGCGTCCGCACGCAGCCCCGCCTCACATGGGGACGCTGCCTGAGGAGCAGGGGCGAGAGCTTTGAGACTAGGGCAACGCGAAAGGTAGGAGGTGTGGAGAATTTGGGATTTACAAAAAGCGTTTGCTGACTCATCCAGTGAGACATGGTTTTATCAACGCATTTTAAAAGTAGTAAAACTCCCAATAAGTGTCTGTGCTCGCCCCTCCCAGGAGAAAGCGTGCACTCTGTGAGGGACACATGAGAGGCTGAGTGAACGTCTGCCTGTGGTCCCTTACCTGGTGCAAGGGTGTGTGAATTTCTGCGGTGAGCTCTTAATTTCTGTAGTTTCTGCTGACTTGACACGGTGGTTGGCAAATGGTGACGTATTCCATGCATTCACGACATGATCGTGGTTACTAATAATTACTTTGTTCTCTCTGTGCATGTCTGTGTCCTAATATTTTCTTTTTATAAGAACACCAGTCATATTGGATTAGAGCCCACCCATTTGACCTCATTTGACCTCAGTTACCTATTTAAGAGCCTTATCTCCAAATACAGTCATATTACGAGGTATTGGGGGTTAAGACTTCCACATATTAACTTGAGCAGGACACAATTCAGCTGATAATAGAAGGTAAGAGTAATTTAAGCAAGTAACTATTTTTTAAAGTGAGTTGCTTAAAGATATGAATTTACTCAAGAAGAAGTTACATAACACTGTACGTTATACAAAGATATTAAATTAATCATCATAACAGCCTGTGAGATGGGCATTAAATTAGACTAAACAAGATTAAGCAACTTATCCAGAATTCTATAGTTGGTACTTTCCAGAATTTAAACCAGACATTTTCCCAGTTCCATTCTACATTATATCTTCCTTTCATTATTTGAAATGAATTTTGAGTCTTCATTTTGCTTAGTTTCTGAAGTTATATGGGGATAGAATGGAATTGGATATTTTCAGTGACATTCACACATGGGGAAGGAAATTGAGTCCAGAAGCTTCCGTGATGTTTCCATGGAGAACGCTAACAACAGAACCAGAAACACTGTTATCCTTTTGGTTCAGTCATCTTTCGTAACACACTACAAGAATTAATTTTAAGAAGCCCAATGTTTTCCAAACTTTCACCAATGGGCTCTGTGGGGTCCTCTAGTAATATCTAAGAGACTTCTTAGTTTCACATTCCAAGCCACTTAAGACCAGGAGTTCTGATTGTTCTTTGTGAGAAAATCAAGTGACAATCATAGCTCGTAATTTAGGATAGTTTCTTCAGGGCCCAGGCAAAACCTAATACACAGTAATAATCATTGTTAATTGCATCTTTGACAATGATTAATCGGGTATCAAAGAGGTCTATAAATTGGGAGAAATTATGATCAAAGAGAAACATAGGCCACAGATGCTCAATTATTTATAAGTTTAACTTTGGTTAAGCTAATTTTCCTTCTTCTAGACAATCTCCAATTCATCTCTGCAAAGAGACCAGAATAACCACCTTCCAATACAAGATTTATTGTGTTCCTTTAATTAAGAGCCTACAGTACTTCGATATTCACTCCACAAAGTTTTGCTATGAGAGAAAAGGAGCCATTATATTTTGTCTTGAATTAGATATGCCACCATACTTGACTTAGC
>NW_020838324.1:0-19317 GCF_003676395.1 Aethalodelphis obliquidens | reverse complement strand
AAACTATTGACTTAATTCCTTTACTGGTGAAAGAACTCCAGCTATAAATTTCCTCTTGTGTCAGTTTTGGTAAACTTTAGGAGCTAGGAAATTGTCCACTTTACATAAATGTTCAAATTTACTGGCATTTCATATATTCTCTGCTATAACATTGTCCTGATTCTTTCTGTATATTTAATATTTAAAGTATAAATATACTTATGTTTTTGTTTTACTTAATCAAAGTGTGCTTTTTAAATATTTTCACAGAATATTCTTTTGACTTACTAAATCACCTCAATTTTATACTTTTTTCTGTTTTATTAAGTTCTGCTCATATCTTTATTATCTATTTTTTCTATGTTCTCAGGATTTATTGTTTTGCTCTTCTGCGTACCACAAAAAAAAAAAAAAATGAATGAGTCAAGTTTCATCTAGGATACGTTAGTATTTGACTTCAGTTTCTGATTTGGAAAGTGAGCAAGCCAAAATTATCTTCCACTGACAACCAAAGGAGACAAACAGAAGAAGAGCTGACATGCTATTCTGGATAACAAGGAAAATATGTAATAACTCTCTCCATTTTCTCAAACACATCCTGTCTTATTCTTCCACTTCTAAAGGGTGGGATTCATTGAAAGTAAACAGCAAAGGGCTTCCCTAGTGGCGCAGTGGTTGAGAGTCCACCTGCCAATGCAGGGGACACAGGTTCGTGCCCTGGTCCGGGAAGATTCCACATGCCACGGAGCGGCTGGGCCCGTGAGCCATGGCTGCTGAGCCTGCGCGTCCGTGGCCTGTGCTCCGCAATGGGAGAGGCCATGACACTGACAGACCCGCGTACTGCAAAAAAAAAAGTAAAGAGCAAAGAAAAGCAGTGTGAGGAAGCCCCCAATAAAGCCAGGCTCGCCCCTCAAGGCACACACATAATTCCTGTTAAGGTTAATAGGAATCAAGTGCACGTCGACAAACAGAAGAGACGCAAGCAGGGAAACCAAGTATCTGGTAATAGGCTTTGAGACTGAATTCTGGGCCTCCTTTGCACAGCTAGTAGATATTCTGGTTGACATTTACATCAAAAATTTAGTGTCGGGCTTCCCTGGTGGCGCAGTAGTTGAGAGTCTGTCTGCCAGTGCAGGGGACACGGGTTCGCGCCCCGGTCCGGGAGGATCCCACATGCCGCAGAGCGGCTGGGCCCGTGAGCCATGGCCGCTGAGCCTGCGCGCCCGAAGCCTGTGCTCCTTAATGGGAGAGGCCACAACAGTGAGAGGCCTGCGTAACGCAAAATAAATAAATAAATAAATAAATAAAATATAAATAAATAAAAATTTACTGTCTACCCTCTTTGATATTGTGCTGCCTCAGACTCCCCAGGTGACAGTCCAATCATAGAGCTGGAGCAGCAAAAAGGACACATGAGTTAAGGGGAAAAAATATTAAAAGGGGGAAGAATTAGGAACCTGGATTTACAAAGAATCTGTATTTACAGTCATCCCCCGCACATTTACCCATCCTACTGTGAACGTAGATCGTATCATCACAGCAACAGTGTCATAACAACTAGAAATTGAGGATTAAATTTGCACGGTGCCCGAGAGTGTCCCTGCTGTGGGGCTGAGGGAAGGAAGAAAAAGATGAAGGGGAATCGGCTGCTCCCAACCTAGCAAGACGGCTGTGGAGGGAATTCAAATTCCACAGGACAAGCGCTGTGGAAGCACAGAGCTGAGCAAGTACCTCTGCCTGAGGGAAGATTGATGGTTTCAGAGGAAGGGAGGTGGGAGGGGTCAGGACAGGGGGAGACAAAGGAATGGCAGCTGGCAGAGAGCTGTCTCTGACAAGGCACGGGGGACACCAGCAACTTCTCTGCAGCACCTGGGGTGCTGGGTGCCTGGCTGGGGGCAGGACTGCAGACCGCAGAGGGCCCTGCGGACACGCTCTCCTGGGAACTGGATCGATCAGATCCTGGAGGAGCAAGGAGCAATCAGGTCTGCACGATAAGGAGTTGTGCGTTTTAGAAAAAGCACTAGGACATAGAGGCTGGAGGGTGGGGACACTGGGGGAGAGGCCTGCTAGAAAGCTCCCACAAAGAACTTTCTAGGTCAACAGAATTAGGGCTCGTGACCAAGACAGGGACACTCGGGAGTTTCAAGCTTGGGCACTAAATGCAAATGCCAATAGGGACCCAACGGTCATATAAATGAGTATAACAGGTCCAACATGACAGACTCAGCACAAACTCCCTATGTTACCTGTTAACTGTGAGGGCCCGTTCTTTACTTCAACAGAGAAACAGTCTCCCTTTTGCTTGAAACACACGGCCCTCCCAGTCTGTTTCTCCCACTTTCAGAGACACGGGGATTATGAAATAAGACATCTGGATTTAAATCATCTTCCCATGTTCCAGTAAGGGCTCAAATTGTGTGTTTTAAACCCTGTGAGCCACACCGAGCACTGCCGTGGGCTGTGCTGGGCCACTGCTCCCAGGCGTTATCACTAAATCCCAGAGCAAGGGCAGCACCTGTGGCCTGAATGAGTTGGGGGGCAGGGAGAAGGTGCCAGGCTGACAGAGCGCTGGCAGGGGGCTGGGAGGGTGTGGAAGCAGCGGGTAATCCTGAGACTGCAAAGCTTCCAGGACAGAGTCTGAGCAGCGCTCCCCAGGGAGTCTATCAGGGAAGCTGATAAGGATGGTTGTGACTAGAAAAGCAGTGCCACAGTCAGTCCTAGAAATTTAGGAAATCCTGAACTAACAGGGCTACACGGGTTTCTTGACTCAACTTCCTAGAGCGTCTCAAGAGCTCCGGTGAATCGTGAACTCCCAAGATGATAATTCATACAGGAAAAGAGTTTTCCCCAAATGCATGTGGCTGAAAAACCCACTGCATCTCTGGGATGAGTATTCTAGAATGCCCACTGAGAAACCCCGGGACTCCCCAAGGTACCAGAGGGGTGTGTGTGAGGGGAAAGGCACCACCTCAGCGCGAAACAGCATCTCACAAAGGTGGTGAGGGTTAGGAGGGCGCAAGAAAACCGCAGGCAGTTGGCAAGCGATGACAAGACGCTCATTTCAGTGGTGTCTGCTCCAAAAGACAAACCAGAAACAACAAGGGCGCGAAGAGTGCATCCTGTGGTGAGAGAAGCCCACAAAAGAGTCACTAGGCCCCTCCTGACTGCCTAACTTTTAAGTAAAAAATTAACTCTAAATTTGCACACGATTAGGAAAACTAGAGTAAAAATATAAAGATCTATTCCCTTCCATAGAGGTGGTTGCCATTAACAGCCTTTTGTGCATTTTCAGGATCAGATACACAAATGTGTATACGTGTATATATGCATCTTTCCATATGTACATATATACATATATAGTATTTACAAATACAAACACTGTGGGTTTCTAACTGGAATAATAGACATGTCCTTTTCTACACCTGCTCTTTTTCCTTTTATCCTGATGATATATCAGGTCATATTCCCTATTTGCTCACAGACCTTCCCCGTTCTCCACACACACGTTACACCATACCATGGATGGATCCTAATTTCCTTCATCAGACCCCTCCTGAAAGACATCCGGGTTGTCTCTAGATTTTCCCCATTACATAAGTATCCCTCATTGGACTTGCGGGTGCCTGATTTTATGCACACTTCTGTGCAAGGCAGAGTACTGGCAGAGGGCAGGTGCCTAGAAGTAAAAGTCTTTGGACAAAGAGCAAGAGAGTTTTGAACTTTGATGGACGCTGCAAACCTTGCTCCAAAATTGAACACGTTTATTACACTTAACATAGGCAAAGTGTGCTTGTTCCCTCGTCTACACCAGATGTTATCAGTCTTTAGAATTTCTGCCCATCAGATGGGAAGAAAATCCCATGGTTTTAATCTGCATTTCCTAAAGAAGTTGGTCTCTCTTCATTTGTCTAGTAGCCAGCTGTGTTTCTTCTGAGTTGTTTGCTCATACAGGTAGAAACCAGCCCTTGCCTTTTTAAAATTTGGTTATCCTTTTTCATTTATTTGTGGGTTCTTCTCTATATCAACAGTAACCTTTATATGTTAATATACTACCAAATTTTTGTGTCTGTCATTTTGTTTTGTTTACGTCTTGAACTGTAGAAAAGTTTTAAATTTTCATGTAATTAAATATCTTTTACTTTAGGGCTTCTGAGTTTTATGGCTTACTTAGGAAGGCTTCTGTACTCCCTACACTTACACCGAAATTCTCTCCTGTATTTTATATTTGCTTCTTGCAGTTAGTTGCATTTGCACCTTTTCGACTGACTAGAATTTGTGTATGCTGTGATGCAAATATCTAATTTCTGTTTAAATGAATTATCAATGCTTCAATCAGTCAATCAGACAAAAAGTCAAGTTAAACTTTAAAATTGTCTAAGTTAAAATACAATTCTCAAGTAAACAGGGACCAGTTTCTGGACTTTTCCACCGATCTGTCTTTCCCTCTGCCAGTGGCTTTTTATGTTAATAGATCATATGTTAACATTATATCTTATTAATGTTAACATATATGTTTAAAATGATTCATCTATCAATTTGCACTAAATTTTTCAGGTGAACACTGAACTGACTTCTAGATATTTACTAATTTTTGTGACTATTGCAAATGGGATCTTTCCTTGTTTTTTAGTGTTATTTCTGGAGAATGGGAAAGTAACTGACTTTTACATATTAAGACACAACTGATCACAATTCTGAACGTGATCCTTTCTAGTTTTTCCACTGATTCCTGCATTTGGAAAAAAACAGTCATTATCATGTGATTTTTGTTGTTTCCTTACTAAAGGCCCTGGAACCGGCCCTCCCCCCGACTCTCCGATATTCTTTTCCTGCCTGATCCCACTTCCCCGCTGCACCTGACCCTAACCTGTCTGCGCTGCTGTAAAACACTGTTCACAGGGTTGTGATGACAAAAAAATGTATTCATATCTGTAAAGCGCCAAGGGCTCTGCCTACTTGATTTTGGGGTTGTCACTAGACACATCACATGCTTCCTTCTCTTTACTAAGGCCTGGACCCCACAAGAAAGGGAGAAAAGGTGACCTCATATCTGGATATGGATTTTGTCACTTCACGAGCTTTATCATATTAAAATAAATATCTAATACATATTAAAAACTATGTGTCAGGAACATCCTAGATGCGTTCCATAAGAACCACAAATAATACTAACAGCTAACCGTTAAGGAAATAATTAACCGTTAAGGAATAACCATTAAGGCTGTTTTAATTTTAGCACACCGGATATATAAGGGGTATAAGTTCTAGTAACATTAAAAAAAAGAAAGAGTTACCAATTCTAATTGTAGCTTTTCCTTTTCAACCACTTCCCAAAATTATAGTTCTCTTTTTCTGTCTAGCAGCTTTGCATGGTTCCTTCACCGATGGAGAAGTTATCCACTGGTACTGAGAAAGCAATGATAAATATGCCATTTAAGTTACAGGTAATTTAGGAGGGTTTGATCTTCATTGGAAATTAAGATATTTTAAGTTAATAAAAGGTCTTCAATCTGCATTTCTGGGAAGCTAAATTAAAGCATCACACAACATTTTCAAAACCAGAAAAGCCATTTCATTTGACTAAAAACTTAGTTTTAAGATGGCAGAAAGTACCTTGATAATTTTCTTTTAAGAAGGAAAGAAAAACAAGCCATTAAAGAGAAATTCTTCCGAGAGAACTGAAACGTGTGATATACCTCTGACTTGGCACTCCTTCCATTCTGGAGACCTTTTTTGATAACTGTTTTCATCACAGAATGATTTAAAATAAAATAAATTGAAATTAGAGTAATTATTTCCCAATGAGTGGCTACTGCCATTTAAAACCAAAAGCCAACTAATTATTGCTTTTCCCATAAAATTAAATATGAAATCTACATTATGTAATTATACACTTATCTCCCCCTTTGTGTATTCTAATTTCTTCCTCAGAAACCTAAGATGCCATCTTGCAGACTGCCTCCAGTGGCTACTATTTTGGCAGCAGCAAAGGTCAACTTTAAACATTTTGCATCTAAAGTGGCTTTGGATACCTTTGGATAGAAAGTACAGTCTGAGCACTGTCCAGACACTTAGATACCTAAAGGGCATCTAAGATAACAAACCAAAGTCCTGATATTCCCTCAAAAGCTGCTCCTCCCATCAGCCCCCTTCTTCTAAGTGATACCACCCAGTTGCACACATAATCATCAAAGACTTGTCTCCTTGTTACTATTCCCTTCATACCCCACATCTAATCTATCGGCAAGCCTTGTTAGCTACACCCTCAAAACACAACCTGAATTCAACCACTTTTCACTTGCTGCAAAGTTCCAACCTAACCTAGGCCATAAACATCTCTTATTTGGACCCCTGTGATAGTCTCCTAACTGATCTCCCTATTTGTCTTCTTTATCCCCCCAAGTCTATTTTCTATACCAGGTCATCTTATTCAGATACTATTTGGATCATGCCTTTTTCCACTTCAAAACCTTCCACTCATATAGAATAATCCACATCTTTACTCTGGCCTTCAAGACTTTACAAGAGCAGACCCCTGGCTAGCTCCTTGACCTCATGTCATACCACATCTTCTTCACTCAGTACTCTGGCCATGCTGGTTTTCCTTAAATACTCCACCCACCTACATGCCTGCATACTCATGGGCTCCTTGTCCTGGAATGTGCTTACACCAGATCTTCCATGGCTTGCTCCTCTCTTCATTCAGGTCTCCATTCAAATGCCACTTCTCCAGTGAAGCTGTCCCCTAACAAACCTGTCCAATGGAGTCCTACCTGCCCCCGCTCACTCTCTTTACATTAAGATATTTTTGCACCTCCTACTATCTAAAATTATATTACTTATCTGTTTACTCATTTCTATCTGAACTCCTTCACTAGAATGTAAGCTCCACGAGGGCAAGACTTTTGTGTGTCTGGTTCACTGCTTTATCCCTAGTGCCTAAACCCGTATCTGGCACACAGAAGATATTAAAAAAATTACTTGTGAATCTGACAAATGAATAAAGTACTCCTTGCAAGAATTCAGAGGTTGCACAAGAAAGAAATAATGCTCTTGGTGGAAGCAGGTTTAGTATCTAGGTTCACCTCTGTTCAGAGTAGGGATAAGAACAATTTACAAGTATAACTCACTTTAATTAGTAAATTACCTGCTAAAAACATAAGTGCAACACTAGAAAAGTACAGTTGACTCTTGAACAACATGGGTTTAAACCTCGCAGGTCCACTGACACACGGGTATTTTTCAATAAATATGTACTATCGTCCTACACGATCCAAGGTTGGTTGAATCCACAGATGCGGAACCACTGACTATAAACTTATACCCAGATTTTCAACTGCGTAGGGGTCGGCACCGCTAACCCCACATTGTTCAAGGGTCAACTGTATACGATGAGGAAAGTTAAACACATTAAGTTTTAAAAACTGTCAATACATGAACAAATTCTTTTTGTTTTCCTATGTGTTAATCAATTTTTAAAAAGTGACCACATACCAACAAGTGGATATTTTCTTACATCCAGAAAGAGCAGAGTTCTGTTGGTTTCAAGGGCCTTTAGTAAAGCCTTTGCTCCTTCACTGGTGAGGCCACACTGCTGCAGGTCAAGTGTTTTTGATGAAAGACAAAAGGTCACTTGCTAACTCTACAGATTTAACATATAGACAACTCTCATTTTCTCACGTGTGGAAGAGTCCTGCCCAAGACAAGTCACGGCAGGTTTGTAATTTTGGGTATGGAAAAACAAAAGAAAGGTATACGCACACACATAATGCATAATCCAATTTAAAAACCTCTTCTTGGATGTGCAATGATAACCCTTGCTTTAGTACCAATAAATCATCCAACATATTTTACAATTACAGAACTGAAGAATAACTGTATATATAACCTGTGAGCAAAAAGCATCATAAAATGAATTTCAGTTCATAATTAGCAAGGGCGGCAGTGGCATGTAAACCTCACAAGCAAAACCTGGTGGAGCTCAGAAATGCACTGCATTCTTTTGATCATGATCTTCAGCTCCAAATTACACTTGAAACTAGTTAAAAGGGGAAAACAAAATAGAAGAAATGTAATAACTGTTAGTTTTAGAGCAAAAAAGACAAGTCTAAGAGGATACAAATAATAACAAATTTAAACAATGTGTGAATAGAGAATACATACTAATAACAAATTCAAACAATGTGTGAATAGAGAATACATACTAAAAATCTATCATGAAAGTATGATGGTCAAGAACTCTCTCCATAAAAAGTCAGACAAAACCCAGAAAAACTGATCATGAATTCCAGTAGTTCTGGGGCTGAACAACCTACTCATTTAAACAAAAGGGATCATCACCAAAGCACAGGTATTAAAAACTATTACATGAAAGGAAACTATCATGAGTCTTTTTTTTAAGTGTTGTGTGGACCATCACATTAAAGTGACTGGAGTCTTTCAACACCCCATGACATACAGAAATAGCAAGTCAGACATATGGATCTGACAGGATATGATACAACCCTTACAAACTCTCACTACAGAAGAATGGGCACACGGTGTAATTAACCAACTAGCCAAATACAAACAGCCAGTAAACCTCACCAGGAAATCAAATGAATACAAAATAAAACAAAATGTGGTTATTTTCCTATCAGATTAAGCCAAGATTCTGTAAGAAAAGCCTTTAAATAATGTCTATACCCTTTTGATCCAACAACTCTCTTTCTAGGAATTTAACCAAAACAAATAGAGATATAGGTAGGGATATATATCAGAGTACAATTTGTAACTGAAAAACTGGACAAAGCTTATATACAAGAATGGATAATCTATGTGCACTGTGGCATATTCATATAATGGAATACTGAACAATCACAAAAAATGATGCAGGAGATGCAAATTTACTGACTTGCTAAAATGCTCATACTAAATTAACTGAAAAATGTTATAAAATTTGGAGTAATCCTACTTGCATAGAAAATGGAGAGGTACTCATTTTTGTAGTTTTACATTTTTTTACAAGTGCTACAAGCCAGTGTTTGTGAGAGGCAGGCTTCACACATCCACTGTTGGGGTGTACTACAGATTGGCATAGCATTTCTGGATGGTAATTTGGCCATGTGTATCAAAAGTCTTAAAAATATGTCACACGCAGGTCATTCTACTTCTAGTTCCTTATTCTACAGAAGTAATCCCGATGGACACAGAGATGTATATACAACGTATTCACAATGTTTCTGACAGGGAAAAACAAACTGTCTAAATCTAATGGCAAAGAATTGATTAAACTATGGGACATCAATATGATGCTATACTACATGATACATCATTAAATGAAAAAAGCAGGAATATGAAATAGCAAGTATACTACAATTTTATTTTTGTTATCCCTAAGTATACAAAATATATTCATAGAAAAAAAAAGACTGAAAGTATATACACCAAAATGAACAGTGATTATGTCTGGGTATTAAGATTATAGGTAATTGTTCTCTTGTAACTCTGCATTTTCTACAATGAATATATGTAACTCATAGAGAAAGTTTACAAGCAAAATAAAACCTATCAGAAAAATGAGGCTTTAAAAAAATTCCTATCACAACAGTATCAAGCCAAAAGCTAAGCATGTATCATATTAAAAATTCAATTATTTTCAATTTTAGAATTTACTTACAAGCCACAAATCCTCACTAAGAGATTCTGCAAAAGCACTTGCACCCAGGTCACAAACGAGCATGTTGCAGTTCAGAGTGATGCGTCTCAAACCAGCCATACAGTCAAGATCAGGTCTCCTGGAACGAAGACTCTCAGCCCAGGTTTCCTTGTGCCTTCTGATAGTCTGATACTTCAAAGATTTAATGGGACAAAATTAAGATGCTTCAATAAGGAAACAGGGTGTGCCTACTGAGTATGGCTTATTATGTCAGAGATTTACACACACACGTATCAAGCATATGTGCCAGCAGAATCAAGCTGAGAAATTAAACAGTCAGTTCTGCTTTACGAGTCCAGTGACCAACATTCTAGTCCGTCAGTGATTAGATTCCAGTCACCGGATGACCTGTTTCTGAACAGTTATGTAAAGTTGGACAACTCAATTACAGTCTATGAATTATTTTCCTGATCTTCTAAGTCAGGGAATTGGTTCTAAATTCTATCATTGCTGAGGCTCTAAATGTCATCATTCTGTCCTCCACTGGTCTCCAAACACCTGACTGGGCAACCCATAAGAAAACTTTTTAATATGCATCTTATTTATTAACAAATTATATACACGAAGTTCTATACATATAATGTATGTACATTATAAACCACACAGATATTTTAAAAACGATACAAAGGCAAATAGGTTCTAATATTTTCTTTTCCTAAATCTAAGGCATTATTTTATTATTATTATTATTTTTAAATATTTATTTGGCTGTGCCGGATCTTCACTTGCGGCATGCCAGATCTTTTAGTTGTGGCATGCGGGCTCTTAGTTACGGCATGCATGTGGGATCTAGTTCCTTGAGCAGGGATCGAACCCGGGCCCCCTACATTGGGAGCGCAGAGTCTTAACTATTGGACCGCCAGGGAAGTCCAAGGCATTATTTTAAAAACTGTATTACAAAATAGATCTCACATGCTACCTAGGGTATGCACACAAACTTTAGAGGCCTGGACTATGCAGAGCCAGTTTGATGTGCCTTGGGAAAATTATGGTTTGACATTTAACCACAAGTACTGTCTTAAAGACATTCAATTCTTTATATTCATAAAATAAATTATGGTAATAGGGAACACTGACTTTAAATGAAAAAAGTCTTATTACATTCTTGAAAAAATAAAAGACTCAAAGTGCCTTTGACACTCTAAAACGAAAACCATTAGTGTCATTTTCCTATTAACAATAGTTTATAAAAGCTCCAAGCAGAAATAACAGCAATCACTTACACAGTGCTTATTAAGTGCCAGGCACTATTTATACAAATTAGTTCATTTAAACCTCATAATGAGGCACAGAGGTTAAGTGATTTGTCCATGGTCACTAGCTATGAAATGGGAGAAAGGGAATTTGAACCTAGGCCATTTGACTTCGGCACCCAAGTTCTTGACTGTTTTCAACCTCAGGGGTCAATGCACTTGCCCTGTATAGGCTCAAAGAATTTTTCAATTTTTAAAATCTAAATTTAAACATTTCCAGCTTTGCGGGCTACACAGTTTCTGTTGCAACTACTCAACCCCACTGGCGTAGGGTGAAAGTAGCCATAACTACCATGTAAACAATGGGTGCGACTATGTTCCAAAAAAACTTTCTAAACAATGGGTGCGACTATGTTCCAAAAAAACTTTCTTTACCGGGCGACAGGCTGGATCTGGCCCACCAGCCATAGTTTACCTATCCCTGATCTGCAACATCAAACTATTAAAAAGTCTTCATGTCAAATTATTAAATAACTTTAGGCTTAAATACAGTCATTATAACCACTGTAAAGTTGGTAAGGCATTATTTTAAAAACGGTATTTACAAATTGCTGGTGTAGTGATTTTTATTAGTTTATAAACTACAGCAGCTAATAAACACTTGATTCATTTAAGTCTTAAAGACTATAACGGCATAGTTTTTTGACAGTATCACAATCAATGTTTTCAGTAACTAAAACTACATAAAAATATTATTATGTATTATATATTAAACCTCTTATTTCTAAAATTAAGTGGACTATCTTTACTAAATGGTAGAATCCCAAACTGAAAACTGGTCATATTCTTTCAACAAAACGAAAGCTGCACTCACAGGTATCAAAAGACAAAAATTAACTGCCATTTGTACCACTATATTAATGTGCTTCAATCACATATGTTTTCATGAAAGTTCAAACATAAAAAAATCACCTTTAAGATCTTGGCCATGTGATCTGCTCCCTGCCATGTCAGATTACATCCCGTGAAGTTTACTGTCTTAAGAGTGATAGAGTTCTTTACACCTTGACAAATAACAGAAACACACACACACACACACACACACACACACACACACACACACACACACACACACAATAAGATGAAGAGCCTATACATTTGTCAATCTTGACTTATTTGCTTTTCTTGAGTCAATTGGAGGTTTAAATTCTTAAAATCATTAACTACAATCTTCCCAAACAGGTAATTGACGAACAGATGCATTCTAAAACTTGTCAGTAACAAAGTGTTATTCCAGTTAACAGCAGCAGTTTAATTCTATTCAGATACTAAAACTGAATACACTGCATACTGCAAACTTTATTCCCAACCACTCAGTAAAACACTACATACCTTTTGAGACATAGGAAAAAAAAGAAAAACCTAAAATTCTTAAGACTCTTCCTATTTTCATTTCCAATGATACATGCCAATCTTGATGATCAATCAGCAATTTAAATGTCAACTATAAACCCAGTATTTTATTAGCTGCTATGCAGTATACTAGAGCAATAGAAGAGAGAGGACCTCAAACCCTCTGTTCCCTCAAATTGAAGGCAGGTTTCCTGACCCCTCCAGACCACTACTGGACACAGGGAACACACACTAATGTTTCAGGACCCTAACTTACAGTCACTTGCTTTGTGATTACTTCCATGACTCCCCCCCACTAACACCACTGAGTTTGCTGCTCTTACGGGACATGACATATATTTCCTATTTTAACACATACCACAGTTTATTATAATTATGACTGCAGATACATGTTCTAACAATTTAAAGATCATCATGACTTTTTTGCTCTTTATATCTTGCTATTTCTCTTCCCATAATGTTTCTTGAAGAGAAATATTAAAATACAGACAAACACAAAAAACAGAAAATATACAAAATGTGTGGTTTATGGCTTAACACAAACTTAAGTAAAATTAGTTCTGACAGTATCCAGCATGACAAACTTCCATAGTACAAATGAGAATGGACCAAGGTTTGAGCAGGCACAGGAGACAATCCAGGCATGAACAACACCAAGATAAGGTAGACAGGAAGTAACATGGTGTGTAGGAAATCACGACCAGTCTGATGGGAAGAGACTTAAACAAGACTGAAACTCAGTTTCTAAACCTCCATCTCCAAGTGGACAACTCGCAAGACACAGGTGCACCAAAGTGGCCGATTTATTCAATCCATTTAATGGGGAGGAACAGTTTAAAATTTTATTGGTTTAGTTTGCCCCAAAAGCAGCTATCAAATGTTGGCAGGACACAATGAAGGCTTACCTTTGTTAACATAGTTAAGTCTCTCTCTCACACAACTACCCCACTTAGCTCCAGGTTCCTTAGCGCACAGGACACACTTACACAACATTTAAGAGCTTTACACAACTAGAAGGTCACATCTTTATTTCTAATCGCAGGAACACGACTTCTGTAAACTTTATTTCTGTCACAACCTAAACCAAAATTATTGTAAAATGAGTGATTTAAACCATATATTTTATCATCATTAAAAAGCATCTAAAGGGCTTCCCTGGTGGCGCAGTGGTTGAGAGTCCGCCTGCCGATGCAGGGGACACGGGATCCTGCCCCGGTTCGGGAGGATCCCACATGCCGCGGAGCGGCTGGGCCCGTGAGCCATGGCCGCTGAGCCTGTGCGTCGGGAGCCTGTGCTCCGCGGCGGGAGAGGCCACAGCAGTGAAAGGTCCGCATACCGCAAAAAAAAAAAAAACCCAAAAGCATCTAAATAAAAAACAAAGCATCTATTCTGTGCTAAGGATTAGAAACGACTCCTGCCCTTAAAGCCTTCATTAAGGAGGGAGATGTATAAACTCAAAATTTCAATCACATGAGATAAAGAACCATAACTTTTATGCACAGAGGTTCCTATGGAGGCAAAAAGTTATATCTAAGTGACGGCTTCATGATAACCCTGAAGTACAATCTAGAAAGATGAGAGTATGCAGAGTTGGAGTACAATGTGCATTAACTGCACAGGGAATATCTGTGCAAAGACACTCAAGTCTGACACCTGCTGGGCACATTAAATACTGCAGGTGGGGATGACTAAAGGCCAGGGGTCCAAGTGTGAGAAGAGACAGAAAGGAAAATAGAGATGCTGGCCGAAGCAAGCCTGGCAGAGAGCATGGCTTGTATCCCACAGGTGATGAGGCCTGGGGCTACCACTGGCTGAGTAAGGGTGCCTCCGCTGATTAGAAAAAGGCACCCCGCTGCTGAAGGACCGATTAGATAAAGGGAGTGATCACAAAAAGCTCCCCTTCCTCAGGGCCAAAGAGCCCCATGAGGCTTGGCCGAGCACAGTTCAGACTACACGCCTCTGTGCAGAGCACACGCTGGGAGGCTAGTACGCACTAACTCGGTGTGGCCAAGACATTAGCAGCATTATTTTAAGCATATGTTTTTACGTTAGAAGAACACTTAAACTGAGTAGGCAGATAAACAGGGGAACGGAGCCCAGGGGCCGTGAAACCACCCAGAAGCTTCTGCCATAGTCCGGGCAAAATGTAATACGGATGAAGAAGCAAATTTAGGAGGAGGCCAAAATCTACAAGCTAGCCCCACTGGATGCAAGACATAAAGGAAGTTCAGTGAAGGAACTCTGAAGAGAATGGGCTCAACAATAAATTTTTGTTACATTCAATGTAAAATATGTGGCAAAATTAAGTACAGTGGCCTTTCAGGTCCCTTCCAGCTATAATTTCTTTTGATTTCTAACTTATTACTCTGCTTAAGTAAAGTCCCTTCAGAGGTACAGAACAGTTCCTACACCTGAATGGGATGCAAAAAATAATGTGACTTCTCTTCACCAAGGGGATGAGTTGAACTGTCCTTGCAGAAGAGATAACAGATGGTGTGAACCCCAGATCCTAGAAAAAGGCCAGGCACACAATAAGTATTCAGCATTTTGAAAACAAATGAACAATCATTTCCTATCCTAAATCTTCACACCCTTCCTCTGCTGGCTACTTTCTCTCAGCTTATAAACATCCTCAAATATACTCACTTGAGAGGCCCACGCACCGCGATGAAGAGGGGCCCCCACTTGCCGCAACTAGAGAAAGCCCTCGCACAGAAACGAACACCCAACACAGCCATAAATAAATAAATAAAATTTTAAAAATAATATATATACATACACTCACTTAAAAAACTCTCAGACCCATGATTCTTTGTATCATCTTGTGGGTAACCTAAGTATCTCCCATGCCTTCAAACACCTGTCCTCCCAAAAAGCCCAGATCTGAACCTTGGGCCCAGACCCGTCTACCAGCACCTCTACAGCACTGAAGATCAAGTAAGATCCTCTCCCCACCCCCAATCCCTTCCTACTGTGCTCTGTATCTCACAAAAAGATGCAGCTGTAAACTGTCACCCAAGCTTGCTGCCCTTCCTTTTCTAGCTGGTCACCAGGCCCCACCCATTCTCTCTCGGATCTCCAAAATGCAGTCCAACCATTTAGAACTTAAGTGGGACCTTTAGATTACAATTCACCCTGCACCCAATCAACTGCCTTCCACATGAAGGTCCAAGTGAGCCTCTAAACCAGAAGTCCATCTTATTGCTTATTAGGGTTTCCCACAGCCTTCAGGATAAACATCCAAACTTCTGACCGGACAAACAAGGCCCCTTTATGTTTGTCCCCACTAGGTTTCCAGTATCAACTCTCATTTCTTTCCCAAACCCTGAGTTCCAGTCCTGTACATTAGTTTTGCCATATTTTCTTATATTTCTCAACCTTTGACACACTGTTCCATCCTGCCACCCCAGAAGGTTCTACATATCCTTAGAAAGGATGGCACCTCCTCCAAGGAGCCTACCCTGAACTTTCCCTTTTAAGATTCTGTGCTCTGCAAAGGGGAAAGGTGGCGGGGAGGGATAAATTAGGAGTTTGGGATTAACATATACACACGGCTATATATAAAATAGGTAATCAACAAGGACCTACTGCATAGCGCAGGGAACTCTACTCCATATCCTATAATAACCTGCACGGGAAAAGAATCTGAAAATGAATGGATATATGTATAACTGAATAACTTTGCTGTACACCTAAAACAAACACAATATTGTAAATCAGCTATACTCCAATATAAAATAAAAATTAAATTAACAAAAAGATTCTGTGCTCTGCAGCACCAGAACTCACTTCTTCCAGAGAACTGACTACTGTGCTTGTGTTTACCTGCTGCCCAGTAGAAGGGGAGATTACCTAGGGCAGAAGCATCGTCTCCAGCAGCGCTTAGTTCTACCAACTCATTCAAGCGCCAGGATACTTTACACACATAAGGTGCTTAATTAATTGTAAGAACCCTCAGAAAGAGTGGTTTTTAATATCATTTTACAAGTGTGGGGATTGCAGTTCAAAAGTAACCTGCACAGGCCATAGAGAGCATAAGCACTGGAATTCAAACCCTAAGCTGCCTTCGCACCGGTGCTCTTTCCACTATATGATATGACTATTGAAAAAAAGATTTTGGGGGGCCTCCCTGGTGGCGCAGTTGTTGATAATCTGCCTGACAATGCAGGGGACACGGGTTCGAGCCCTGCTCTGGGAAGATCCCACATGCCGCGGAGCAACTAGGCCCGTGAGCCACAACTACTGAGCCTGCTCCTCTGGAGCCTGTGCTCCACAACAGGAGAGGCCGCGACAGTGAGAGTCCCGCGCACCGCGATGAAGAGCGGCCCCTGCTCGCCGCAACCAGAGAAAGCCCTCGCACAGAAACGAAGACCCAACGCAGCTAAATACATAAATTAAAACGAATTTATAAAAAAATATATATATATATTTTTATTCTGAGACCTGTTTTAATGGAAAGGAAATGAAGCTGGGATATATCAACTTCCTAATCGCTTTGGTCTGTACCAGGCAAAGTCATTCAACACACCAGGTAACATCTGTGCAACCATTAACGATGCTCCAAACTGTGCTAAGTGTTCTACATTGCAGAGTCTACAAGCATTAACAGAGTGAGTCCTTGTAACCGCCACGGAGAGTGGGTCCTGTTAAGCCCATGCTACAGATGAGTACACTGAGACCTAGAAGCCTTAAGGCACTCGGCCGGGGTCACCGAGCTGGCAGGAGTCCTAGGCCGCACGCCCCGTCTAGTGCACGCACACCCGGGCACTGGGCACCGGTTCTAGTGCCCAGCCTCCACCTTGCACCATCTAAAACCCCGCTTCGCAGACGCCCACACGACAGCCCCTGGAAGCGGGAACTACAAACCTGTCTCGCCCAGCTGTGGCTGGAAGAAGCTCTGGATACAGATCAGGGGCAGAGGGTGCTCAGGGGCGGTACCCAGTCCACCCCGTGGAAGCGGACAGCGTTAAGTCCAGCAGGCCCTCCCGCAGGCAGAGGCACTGAGTCCTGCAGCGCGCACAGGTCCTCACAGCGCGGGAAGAAGTCGGCTGCAGTGTCGCAGCGCAGCTTCACCGAGTGATCACGGCCCGAGCGCGGCTTCGGGGACGCTGGCTGTGGACACGATGCCCACACCCGCCTGGGGTCCCCGGCTCGCCTCCCGGCCCCTCGGGCGCTCACCGCCCGGCGGCTGCGGCCCCGCAGCGTGCGCAGGACCCGCGTCGCAGCCAGACGACGTAGGGCCACGAGCCCCAGCTAGGCCAGCCCCTCCATGCCGCGCTCCCGCTCCGCCACCCGCGGCGAATCGCAGGCCCTTGGCGCCTCCCTCATAGCCCTCCGCGCGCGGGGATGCGGTTCAAACCTGCGGCGGCTCCGTGGGGGCGGGGCTGGAGGACGACTGCGCGCTCGCCGTGCGTCCGCACGCAGCCCCGCCTCACATGGGGACGCTGCCTGAGGAGCAGGGGCGAGAGCTTTGAGACTAGGGCAACGCGAAAGGTAGGAGGTGTGGAGAATTTGGGATTTACAAAAAGCGTTTGCTGACTCATCCAGTGAGACATGGTTGTATCAACGCATTTTAAAAGTAGTAAAACTCCCAATAAGTGTCTGTGCTCGCCCCTCCCAGGAGAGAGCCTGCACTCGGGGAGGGACACATGAGAGGCTGAGTGAACGTCTGCCTGTGGTCCCTTACCTGGTGCAAGGGTGTGTGAATTTCTGCGGTGAGCTCTTAATTTCTGTAGTTTCTGCTGACTTGACACGGTGGTTGGCAAATGGTGACGTATTCCATGCATTCACGACATGATCGTGGTTACAAATAATTACTTTGTTCTCTCTGTGCATGTCTGTGTCCTAATATTTTCTTTTTATAAGAACACCAGTCATATTGGATTAGAGCCCACCCATTTGACCTCATTTGACCTCAGTTACCTATTTAAGAGCCTTATCTCCAAATACAGTCATATTACGAGGTATTGGGGGTTAAGACTTCCACATATTAACTTGAGCAGGACACAATTCAGCTGATAATAGAAGGTAAGAGTAATTTAAGCAAGTAACTATTTTTTAAAGTGAGTTGCTTAAAGATATGAATTTACTCAAGAAGAAGTTACATAACACTGTACGTTATACAAAGATATTAAATTAATCATCATAACAGCCTGTGAGATGGGCATTAAATTAGACTAAACAAGATTAAGCAACTTATCCAGAATTCTATAGTTGGTACTTTCCAGAATTTAAACCAGACATTTTCCCAGTTCCATTCTACATTATATCTTCCTTTCATTATTTGAAATGAATTTTGAGTCTTCATTTTGCTTAGTTTCTGAAGTTATATGGGGATAGAATGGAATTGGATATTTTCAGTGACATTCACACATGGGGAAGGAAATTGAGTCCAGAAGCTTCCGTGATGTTTCCATGGAGAACACTAACAACAGAACCAGAAACACTGTTATCCTTTTGGTTCAGTCATCTTTCGTAACACACTACAAGAATTAATTTTAAGAAGCCCAATGTTTTCCAAACTTTCACCAATGGGCTCTGTGGGGTCCTCTAATAATATCTAAGAGACTTCTTAGTTTCACATTCCAAGCCACTTAAGACCAGGAGTTCTGATTGTTCTTTGTGAGAAAATCAAGTGACAATCATAGCTCGTAATTTAGGATAGTTTCTTCAGGGCCCAGGCAAAACCTAATACACAGTAATAATCATTGTTAATTGCATCTTTGACAATGATTAATCGGGTATCAAAGAGGTCTATAAATTGGGAGAAATTATGATCAAAGAGAAACATAGGCCACAAATGCTCAATTATTTATGAGTTTAACTTTGGTTAAGCTAATTTTCCTTCTTCTAGACAATTTCCAATTCATCTCTGCAAAGAGACCAGAATAACCACCTTCCAATACAAGATTTATTGTGTTCCTTTAATTAAGAGCCTACAGTACTTCGATATTCACTCCACAAAGTTTTGCTATGAGAGAAAAGGAGCCATTATATTTTGTCTTGAATTAGATATGCCACCATACTTGACTTAGC
>NW_020838323.1:4910-19352 GCF_003676395.1 Aethalodelphis obliquidens | reverse complement strand
CACACTCAGGTCTGGGAATCCTGAGGAGACACGGGCTGGAGCCAGAGAGAGCTGCCCTCACCTTGTTCTCTGTGGCGTGCTTCTCCTTCTCCACCTTGGCCAGCGTCAGCTCCAGGTCATCAATGTCCCTCTTGAGCTCAGAGCACTCGTCTTCCAGCTTGCGCTTCTTGGCCGTGAGCTCGGCGTTCATCTCTTCCTCATCCTCCAGCCTCTCGGTCATCTCCTTCACCTTGGCCTCCAGCTGGATCTTGTTCTTGATCAGCTGGTCGCAGCGCTCTTCTGCATCAGCCAGGTTGTCTTGTTCCTGGGAGAAGAGGACAGAGAGGAGAGATCCAGGGTCTTAAAGAGAGCCAGAGCTCTGAGACTCAGTCCCTGGTGATGAGATGGGCTATAATCCAGGGGAGGGGAGAGGAGAAATGGTCTCACGGCCTGCACTTGGAGCTGCAGGTCGTTCTTCTCCTGCAGCAGGGACACCATCTTCTCCTCCAGCTCCTTCCGTCGAGCCTCCGACTTCTCCAGCGTCTCTTTGAGGCGCCCAAACTCCTCCTTCATGGTGGCCATCTCCTTCTCTGTCTCTGCACTCTTCAGCAGCGGTTTGATCTTGAAGTAGAGCTTCATCCAGGGCCAATTCTTGACCCCCATGAAGGCCCGAATGTTCCACTGGATTACCAGCAGGGCATCCCTGGCAAAGAAACATGGAGGCAGGGAAGGGCACTGTAAAAGAGCGCTTCGCAATCATGGGGCCAGCAGCACTCGGCTCCCAGCACATCTAAGCAAGTTTGTAGGCACCTGACGGCAGGAACCCTGTCTTGTAGCCTTGATAGGCAACCCCACCTCAGCATAACCACACTGAACATGGAGTTGCTCCATAAATAGTTATTGATTGATCAATTCAACAAAAGGGCAGTTTATATCTTCCTTACTGGAGTATTAGTAGCTATGGAAGCTACCACTTCCACAGTAGAATGTCTACCACAGTAGAATGTCTACCGTGTTCGGTGTTTCTAATCTCATAAGAACCTCAAGCATGTTAAAAATATGATATTTTCCATTTAGGAATATCTATAATATATGTGTAAGTTATGAAGCATGAAACAAAATGACTGTCCATGAACTCATCACCCAAACAAGAACTAGAGCATTGCCATCGCTGATTCTGTCTGTGGGCTCCACCCCATCCCCTTTCCTGGTCCTTCCACCAGAAGCAGCCACTACCTCAAATCTTGTGTTTTTTGTTTCCTAACTTTTTCAAAAAATATTTTAACCATGTGTGTATGCATCTTTTAACAATATGCTATTTTAAAAATTATTTCTGAGATTTATAAAAATTGCATCACACAATAAGTATCCTTCTGTGACTTGCTTTTGTTTACTCAGCAATATGCTCTTAAGGTGCAAACGTATTGTACCATGTAGTTTTAGTTCCCTCCTTTTTCATTGCTTTATAATATTCCCCTGAATGAGTATACTACTATTCACCCATTCTCCTGTGGATGAAAATTCAAGTTGTTTCCAGATCTTTGCTATTTTGACCAATGCTACTATAAAGATTCATTTTTTGTCTCATGTTGAACACGTGCAGGAGTTTCTCTGTGGGAATGCACTCAGGAGTGGAAAGGTACGTAACTGTTCAACTTTAAAAGAAAATGATACATTGTTTTCCAAAGAGATTGCACACATTTACACATCCATAAGCAGTGGGTCAGACTTCTTGGTTTTTGTCAATCTAGTGTTTTAAAACGGTATCTCATTGGAGTCTTAATTTGTATTTCCCTAAGGGGAATTTTCTTTTTTAAAGAATTCAAAATGAGACCCAGAGTGGCAAAGTCACTTGCTCAGGCTAGCTAGTAAGTGGTGCAGCCAGGATTTGAATTTAGGTCTCCTGACCCACGCCACTTCGCTCTGCTTGTCTGCCTCTTACATCTCTGGGAGTGCCTCTCTCTTTCCCTCCAGCCTCACCTGCGCTCCAGGATCTTCTTGAACTCAATGCGCATGAGCTGACCCCGGGCTTGTGCCTGGATTCGGGTGATGATGCGGCTCAGCCTCTCGTCTCGCATCTCCTCCAGCAGCCCCAGCAGCCCCGCCTTGAAGAACACCTGGGGGTGAGGGGTAGAGCCAAGGGGGCCACAGCCTCAGAGAAGGGTAGTCAGGGTGGAGGGAGAGTGTGGGAGACCCTGGCTCAGCTTCCCAGGGCCCTGTTACCCACACATCCTAGACCTGGGAGTGAAATGTGAAAAACAAGACAGAAAGGAAGCCTGGGTTCCAGCCCTTTGTTGATACGGGTAGCCAGGAATCAGGGGTCTGCCTTCCAAACTCCCAGCTGGTCCACTCAGCATGGTCGCACATCCTGCAACGCCACCCTAAGGGGCTCTAGACTCACCTTGGTGTGGCCGAACTTGTACTGGTTGTGGTCAATGTCCAGGGAGCCCAGCAGCTTCTCTGACCCTTTCCTGCTGTCAATGAACTGGCCCTCGGGGATGGCTGCCGGGTTCAGGATGCGGTACCTGGGAGGGAGGTGCCCGTAGTTACCCACGTTCTGCACTGATCTGCTCTGCCCAGAGAATCTGAGGCCACCTGAAGACTCCCCTCCCACCTGAGGCTGCCTATGCTCCCCCTGTTCCCTGAGCCCTGGGGGGCCCTGGTACCCACCTCTGCCGGAAGTCCCCGTAGAGGATGCGGTTGGGGAAGCCCTTCCTGCAGATGCGGATGCCCTCCAGCACGCCATTGCAGCGCAGCTGGTGCATGACCAGGGGGTTGTCCATCACCCCTGTGGCAGGAAGGGAGAGGAAGGGGGTCAGCCTTAGGGCAAGTGGATGCCAAGTGCCCTATCCAGACTAGACGCTTGTGCATCACTCACCGGGAGCCTTCCGTTCGTTGGGGATGAGGCAGCGCACAAAGTGTGGGTGGGTGGTCCTCAGGTTGGTCATCAGCTTGTTCAGATTCTCCTGGGGGTGGATGAGAGTTGGAGGTCGGGAGCCACAGGGACCATCCCTTTGGTCCCTGAGCCCTGGGACCCAGACAACCTGTCACCAGAACCCTCAAAGGGATAGGGAGCTGATACATAATTTATGATGTGAGTTCAGGCTTGTATAGAATTTACATGCCAAAAATGACCACATAACTCTAGCTTCTTTCCTCTCCAAACTCAGAGCATCAGGTTAGGGTGGTGCAGACAAAATGCTCTGGGCTGGGCCTGCCCACCACAAGTCTCTTGGCATCTCTGGGCCCTTCTTACCCGGTGGAGGGCCGATACTGTCTGAAATGATGAGCCCTTTTTCTTGCCTCCTTTGCCTTTACTGCTGTCCCCTAATAACAAGAGAAGGAATGATGAACAAGGGCTTGAAAACGGAGGAGCCCTCGGGTAGGGACAAGGCTCTGCTGCTCACTAGATGTGTGACTTTGGGCAAGTTATTCCCTAAGTCTCAGTTTTCTCATGAGGAGGAGAAGATTAGAAAAGATCAAGCATGGAGCGTGCCTTTCCAGTGCTTGGCACAAAGCAGGCATTGAAATAACATCTGTGCTTTCTCTTCCCATTCCCTTCTAACCCCTACCCATGCTTACATCTTTCCACTTTCTACTTTTCTTCTTGTACTTTACCCTCATCGTTTCAGTTCACACCCTTTCTCTTCCTTCTCTGAACTGGAGGCTCGTTTGTTCTACTGTATGTTCAGTGATCCTCTCAACATTTACTGTGACCTCCTGCAGGCACGGCTCCATGCCAGGCCTGCTGCAGTGATGTGCGTGCCACCCTCACTGATCTTCAGTTGCTCAGAGTCTTGAAGAGATGCACAGCATGTACAACAACGTCCATAACCCAAAGGGCAAAATGGTACTTCCACAGAAGGGGTAGAGATGGGCCGCTGTGGGATCTCCTGACCCCCTCCCGTGGCTCACGGGCTCCCTCCTGCCTTTAGAGTTGTGTGCTTTGAAGCAGCGGGATCCTGGCCCCTTGCACCTCCGGAACTGCTCTGGCAGTGCAGGGCTGCCCTCTTACCGACATCAGTGGAGGCATACGAGGAGAAGAGTGTGGCCATGAGCTTGAGGGAGGACTTCTGGTACAAGCCCACTACTGTCTCGTTGAGCGGGTCTTTGTTCTTCTCCAGCCAGCCTATGATGTTGTAATCCACCGTGCCGGCGTAGTGGATCAGGGAGAAGTGGGCTTCCGGCTTCCCCTTGATATTACGCGGCTTCTGGAAGTTGCTGGACTTGCCCAGGTGGTTGTCGTACAGCTTGGCCTTGAAGGTCATGTCAGTGGCCTTGGGGAACATGCACTCCTCCTCCAGGATGGACATGATGCCCATGGGCTGATGGCAGGGTGGGGAGGGGGAGAGCATCACTGAGTGCACTCCCAGGCTTGCAGAGTCCCATACCCCGACAGAGGAGAGACTGCAGCCCAGTGTAGCAGGCAGGCCACAGAGAGCCTGAACTGGTACCTCGTGTCCCGATACAGGAAGCCAATATTCCTGGAGTTAACCTAAATCCGAATACATTCAGATCTGGGCAATGTAACCTTTCTGCCCCAGTGGACCCAGAGAAGAGCCCTGTACTCCCAATCCCCAGCCCCCGGCCCCCCAGGGCTCAAGAACAGCCCCTTCTTCCTGAATGGCTCCCTGCCCCAGCACGGGGTGAAGGCTGGGACAGAAATGTGTCAGAGGCACCAGACTACAGGGCAGGCCAGACTCCTGCCTATATGACGGGTAACAATCGTTCAAGGAACGGTTAACGGGATCCAGGTTCTGCACAATGTCCTGCACTTCAGAAAGTGTAGCAGCTCTTGACTTTTCTTGGGACAGGGATCCTACTGAGAATTTGGCGAATCCAAAGACTCCCTCCCCAGAGAAATGCGCGCGCACACACACACACACACACACACACACACACACACACACTTGCATATACACCTTGCCCACGACCAGTCCACACACACTCTTACATACAATTTCAGGGAAATCTGAGGCCTCTGGAAGAGGAGCACCCTGGATAACTATGCAGAGCTTGTGGGGAAGGCCCTGTTTTCTGACTGGCCGCGGCTGGGCTGGGGGAGGGGCAGTTGCTGCGGCCTCTGGCCTCCATCAGCAATGGAGCCCCGGGAGCAAGTGAGCACTGGGAGCCTCCCACCAGCTCCGTCCTGTCTCCTCTGAGGAACCTCCATAGATAAGAGGAGCTGAACACAGCCTTATCCTCAGCCAACAGGGAGAGGATGGGAAGCCGACATGTCTAGTTTCAGCCTAGTTTCTTTCCACGAATGACACTTCTCATGGGGTGTCAGAGGGGGCAGGAGCCCTCACCTTCACTACACCCCCCTCTTAAGACCCTGGGAGGTGTCCACCAGACAGGACAAGGTCTTAGGTGTTGGGGAGAGAAGGAAGGGCTGGACCTGTGTACGCTTGTGATGTCACAGTGTGTGAAAGCAGGGCTTGGGGTTCTGGGACTAGTTTCCTGGGTGTAGAGGGACAGGGCTGCCACTTTGTCTGGGATGGCGGGTGAAGGGGACCGGGCGGAGGGGCCGAAGCGGCACCTTCTCGATGAGGTCGATGCAGGCCTGCAGGTCCATGCCGAAGTCGATGAACTCCCACTCGATGCCCTCCTTCTTGTATTCCTCCTGCTCCAGCACGAACATGTGGTGGTTGAAGAACTGCTGCAGCTTCTCGTTGGTGAAGTTGATGCAGAGCTGCTCAAAGCTGTTGAACTACAGAGCGGGGGGTGGGGGAGGGGAGCGGGTCAGGCGGGCAGCTGTCTGTGGCCCATGCGGTGCGCCCAGGGCCGCGTCCAGCCTGGCAAGGGGTGCAGCTGGCTCCTCCCCTCCCCTGTCAGGGCGGGGAGGGAGGGCGCCCTGAAGACACATGACCGTCTCCACCAGAGCACACCGCCGTCCCCGCGCCTGGCCTGCAGCCGGCTCAGCCAGCACTGGCTGCCTGTGCGAACCAGTGAGTTACTGTTCTCCCGGCCCCGGGGCTCCCCACTCACGTCGAAGATCTCGAAGCCGGCAATGTCCAGGACGCCTATGAAGTACTGGCGCGGCTGCTTGGTCTCCAGGGTGGCGTTGATCCGCGTCACCATCCAGTTGAACATCTTCTCGTACACGGCCTTGGCCAGCGCCCCAATGGAGTAGTACACCTGCTGGACATTCTGCCCCTTGGTGACGTACTCGTTGCCCACCTTCACCCGAGGGTGGCACAGCCCCTTGAGCAGGTCAGCTGAGTTCAGCCCCATGAGGTAGGCGGACTTATCAGCATCTGGTGGAGAAGGAAAGGGATAAGCAAGCACTTTCAGCAGACCCTCTTTCCCTGCCCAGGACCATCAGGTCCTGCCTCTCTCGTTAAAGAGCTGCAAATAGGGACTTCCCTGGTGGTGCAGTGGTTAAGAATCCACCTGCCAATGCAGGGGACACGGGTTTGAGCCCTGGTCTGGAAAGATCCCACATGCCGCGGAGAAACTAAGCCCGTGCGCCACAACTACTGAGCCCGTGTGCCACAACTACTGAAGCCTGCACACCTAGAGCCCGTGCTTCGCAACAAGAGAAGCCACCGCAATGAGAAACTCGCGCACTGCAACGAAGGGTAGCCCCCGCTCGCCCCATCTAGAGAAAGCCCACGCACAGCAACGAAGACCCAACGCAGCCAAAAGTAAATAATAAATTAAAAAAAAAAAAAGAGTTGCAAATAGAGGCCTGAAGGGCACAAGGCTTGCAATGGTGACACAGCCAGTGTGTGCCCGAGTCAGGCTGGAGCCCAGGCCCCTCCCTCACCCCAGGCCCTCCTACCACACTGCATCCCTTCATCTCTCCAGGGCAGGCACTGTGGCTGATGCTGTCCTCTGCTTCTTTCCTCCTTTGTCCCCAATCCCAGGATCTAGCCCAGGACTGGGCCTGCTCTACCCTGAATCTATCTGTTGGCCAACATGGCCGGCTGGGAAATCAAGCTTCCTAACAGCATGTTGGTCACCCTCCCCCAATCCCCAGCTCTCCAAATGTGCCATCCAACATATGATATCTATTTAGAAGGAATTTATTTGGTTGAATTTCAAGAGTTTTGTGATAACTGGCAACATGCTATTGTGAAACTGAGACTTGGCATTTGATCTGGACAGACATGGAGAAGGGGTCCTTGAAGGTGGGCCAAGAGGAACGTTCTTGAGCGTTTGTCCAGCCCTGTTCACACCCCTTCACATCTCCTTCTCAAAGGATTCTCGAGATAGCCTTAGAGGGAGCTGGGAAGGGCTTTCGCTCCATTCCACTGAGGGGGAAACTGAGGCCCAGCGATGTGCCAATGCCCTGAGCTGTGTCCTGACCCTTGGCTTCCTGCCTCCCAAACAGAACATGGCACGGAGGCTGCGAGGGGCTCACCCAAGGCCTGGGCATCCCTCACATACACACTGCATTAGTGATGGGGGTGTGCAGAGATCAGTTCTCTGCTTTCCTGGGCTTGGGGGTGTCTTGGGTGCAGAAGGAAATCTCCCCAATTCACTTCTGCTCTGTGCAGTTGGGTTGAGAAGCTAGCGGGATTGAGAGGTGCCTCCTTGTCTGCCCACTTCTCCCATGTCCCTGCCTTCACCCACCCACAAGCTTCAGGTCCTCTGGGAGCCAGCCTGTCTGGGATGCAGGGTGGCGTCTGGCTAGGTTCTAATGGAGAAGAAAGCCTGGAGCCTGGGCCAGGTGGACTTGGGGTGGGGCTGAGCCCGCCCTGGGAGAAAGCACAGCCTTTCAACCACCTGCTTCTCCTATTCCTGGTTTCTTTCCACTTTCTCTATCGAGGTCCTAACATCGCTACTGTGAACATAACTCCTTAAAAATCATTGAAAGGGGCACATCCCTGGTGGCGCAGCGGTTAAGAATCCGCCTGTCAATGCAGGCGACACGGGTTCAATTCCTGGTCTGCAAAGATCCCACATGTCGCGGAGCAACTAAGCCTGCGAGCCACAACTACTGAGCCCACGTGCCGCAACTACTGAGGCCCGCGCTCTTAGAGCCCGTGCTCCGCAACAAGAGAAGCCGCCGCAATGAGAAGCCCGCGCACTGCAACGAAGAGTAGCCCCCGCTCGCCCCAACTAGAGAAAGCTCACGCGCAGCAACAAAGACCCAACGCAGCCAAAAAAAAAAAATCGTTGAAAGGCACCCCTTTAGGACACAGAATGGGAGACCGTGCTCCCAGAGGACCGTCTCTGCATGACGGGCAGACGCCCATCCCCTCAGGCCTCCTCAGCGCCTGCTCTCCTGTCCTCGAACCTTCAGTGCCGTCGGGCTCCGCCTGCTCCTCCCGCTGCTTCTGCTTGAACTTCATGTTTCCGTAGTGCATGATGGCGCCCGTCAGCTTGTAGACGCCGGCCTTCTCCTCAGGAGTGAAGCCTAGCACGTCGAAGGCGCTCTGGGGCAGGGCAAGAGAGGCAGAGTGGGTGGCGGGGCAGGCGGCCCAGGAGCCCCGGGACCCGCCCACTGCCTCCTAGCTCACATCCGTGGCCGCCAGCTCCTCGGAGTCGTCGATGGAGGCCACGGACACCTCCCCCTGAGACACGAAGGCGTAGTCGTAGGGGTTGTTGGTGACCAGCAGCATGTCTGTCCAGGCGGGGGACAGGGCAGGGGACAAGGGGGTGGGAGGGGGCACGGTGGGGGGCAGGGGTGGGATGAAGGAAAGAGCGGGAGCAGGTAGAGAGGAGGACCGTCAGCAAGGACCAAGGGGAGGACCCAGAAGAAAAGGAAAAGTGGGCGGCGAGGACCCAGGGTGGGAGGATGGTGGGCGAATGACAGGTGGGAGAAGGGGAGGCAAATGCAGAGGAGAAGGAGTAAAGCAGCAAGGAAGAGTGGAAAGGGAGGCAAGAATTGACACAGGGGAGTCCAAGGTGAGGGAGGAAGAGAAAGGCAATGGGCAGATGGAAGGAGGGGGGGTGAGAAGTCTGGCGGGACGGGTGAGGAGGAGGGATCTGCCCTGCACAGGCGGGCTTGCGGAGGGCGCTGGGGGCAGCAGGGCCATCGGGCTGGGCTCACCCAGCAGCTCTGGCTTCTTGTTGGACAGGATCTGGTAGAAGATGTGGTAGTTCCTCTCAGCCTTCAGCTGGAAGATCACCCGGGACTTCTCCAGGAGATCTGAAGTGAGGAAAGGCGGGGAGGCAGGTAAGGAGGGAAAAAGCCAAGCCAGCAACAGGGTGGAGGTCAGGGGAGAAGGGCTCTCAGGGCAAGTGGAGAGAGCCCGGGGAAAGATACGGTTTAAAGGAAGAAGAATTCTAAAGCCAAGAGGCAAATGTAGACAGAGACAGAAGATGGAGGGGAAATGTTGAGGTGGGGCATCCGGCGGGAATGAAGGCAGAGGTGGAGGACCCAGAGGTGTGGGCAGCACTCCCCACGTACTCACAGGTTTCTATGTCTGCAGAAGCCAACTTTCCAGTGGCTCCAAAGTGGATCCTGATGAATTTCCCCTGGGGGCAGATGGGACAAAGAGTGAGAGAACTGGCCAGAAGAGACGCACAGAGATCCTGGACCTCATCGCAACCCAGAATGCCCTGGACGGTTCTGGAAATGTAAATGACTTCTTTGGAATCCCAGTTTAGTATCAGTAAAACAGGGAAGAGGATGCCCATCCCCACATGCCACCCAGGGATCTCTGAGCAGAAACGACACAGGAGGGGACTTCCCTAGTGGTCCAGCTGTTAGGACTCTGCTCTCCCAATGCAGGGAGCCCACATTCAATCACTGGTCAGGGAACTATTAATAGATCCTGCACACCACAACTAGAGATCCCGCATGCCACAATGAAGATCCCACGTGCCACAACTAAAGACCCAGGTCAGCCAATTAAATAAATAAATAAATATTTTTTTAAAAAAGAAAGAAAGGACACAGGAATGAGCACTGATAGAATGTGTCCTGTTTGTACCTCTGATATGATCTCTTGTAATCCTCCCAATAACCAGCAAGGTAGATACTACTACCTCTGTCTCACTGATGAAGGAACTGGGGCTCAGAGAGGTGTGGGGACTTACTGGGCAGATGGAATGCTGGGGAATTGGCTCCAACGCCCACGCTCTCTTTCCACTTCCAGTGTGGAAGAGCTTTGGAAACAGTCATAAGGAAAATCTAGAATGTGGCCCAAATCAGCCCTGTTACTCGGCTCTGGAACAGCTGTGGTAGCTCTGGGTCTCTTTTCTTGAGTTCCCAGCACGCAGAGGCCAGGCTGAGTGGGGAGGGTTTGGAGTGTGTGTGTGTGTGTGTGTGTGTGTGTGTGTGTGTTATTTGATATCCCAAAACCAAATGCAGGACAATCAACCCGGTGGGGTGACTGTTGGCAAAACTGCACCCCCCTTTTTTTGTTGAGGCCGCGTGAGGCCAGTTGGCAGTGGTCAGGTGCACTCACGAAGCGGGAGGAGTTGTCGTTCCGGACCGTCTTGGCGTTGCCGAAGGCCTCCAGGGCGGGGTTGGCCTGGATGATCTGGTCCTCCAGGGTGCCCTGCAGAGGGAGCAGAGCGTGGGGCTGCATCTCCAGGCCACCTCCAGGTGGTGGTGGGGAGGCCGGGGGTGTGGCCGGATGGACTGCTGGGGGGTCTGCAGCTCCAATGGGTCATATTCAGACCCTCAGAGTGTGTGTCTCCTGCCAGGTAGGTCTCGAGCACTGGGCTCAGGGGTGCAGTCCACACTGTTTCCCAGGGCAGGGCTAAGGGTCACCTGGTCAGCCCACCCCCCAGTTCCCCTCTGCCGAGCCTGTGGCCCACCCGGCACCTTGGTTGCATTGACGTTGTCCTTCTTGCCACGGTCACCTATGGCTGCGATGCTGGCAAAGTACTGGATGACACGTTTCGTGTTCACAGTCTTCCCTGCCCCAGATTCTCCGCTGGGGGCAACAGGGACCCATCAGAAGCCAGATTCCCACCGTCCTCCATTCAAAGTTCAGCACTGCACCCTCCTCTCTCAGAGTCCCAGCCATCTAATCTCCTCCCCCGGGGCCCAGCTCCCTGCAGAGTCTGCCCAGCACTGTAGGTCACTCCGGCAGTCCTCGGAGAGCCCAGTTCCTTGCAGTCTCCGCCTTAAACCTTTCCTCCCCACCCCATCACCCCCAGGAATCAGCCTGGGTCCCCCCCAGCCCACGCCCCTCTGTGGGTGGATGGTGTTTGCTCACGTGATGAGGATTGACTGGTTCTCCCGATCTGGAAGAGAAAAGAGCAGAGGCAATGGGGTCAGGGCTGAGGGCCCAGGTCCACGGATGTGGGGCTGAGGGGCCACAGGTCAGAGCAGCCAGCCCACCTGTCAGCATGTACTGGTAGGCGTTGTCGGAGATGGAGAAGATATGGGGCGGCGCCTCGCTCCTCTTCTTGCCCCGGTAGGCGGCCACCACCTCGGCGTTGTACACCGGCAGCCACTTGTAGGGGTTGACGGTGACGCAGAAGAGGCCCGAGTAGGTCTGAAATGGGAGATAGGGCAGTCATGAGAAGTTGGAAGGGAGAGCCTGGGATGGGCAGTGGTGACAGGCAGAAGAGTCCCTGGTCAGCCCAGCTGGCTCCTCTCTTCCTGCAGCTGACCAGGGATGGGATAGGGGCAGAGAGCCCTTTGGGAGCGTTCCAACCCCCTCCCCGTGAGAGAATCGCCCCGGCCTACTTTGGACTCTGTGCAGGACAGGCTGCCCGCCGTGTGCAGGACACACTCACGTAGATCATCCAGGCTGCGTAGCGCTCCTTGAGGTTGAAAAGCACTGCAGGCTCGTGCAGGAAGGTCAGCATGGCCATGTCCTCAATCTTGTCGAACTTGGGCGGGTTCTGCTGCAACACCTGGTCCTCCTTCACAGTCACCGTCTGGGGAGGGGGTGGGGCAGTAGGACAGGGGTGACCACACTCCCACCAGGACCCTTGCCAGCCTTACCCACTTACCTCCTCCCAGAGTACAGGCTGTGACCTGGCCTCGTTCCCCTAGCTCTTCTCTCACCAGTGCCTGGGCCCTAGCCCATAGCTTCCCATGACACCAGATAATTTACCTGCCCACTGTCTCTCCCTTTCTAGAGACTGTCCTAGAGTCCCTGTGTCTTGCCAGTTCCCCAGACCCTGTGCCGATGAGCATCACCTTTCAGTCCCTGCTTAATTGTCTAGGGATGGCCACTCTCTGGCCTGTGCACACACACCTTACCCTGACTCCTGGGGGCAGTACTTCAGGGCATCAATTGCTCAGGGCAAACCTTGCCACTAATGGAAAAACATCTCACCCATCTACCCTACACTCTTCATTGGTCACTGTCAAATGGTTCGATCTCCACTGGTCAGTTTGCCGTGCCCTGACGTCATGAGATCCTGCAAGCAGGTATTCCAGCATTTTTTACAGCAGAGAAAGCTGTGGATCGAATAACTAAATGATTTGCCAGCATGGTGGCTGCTAGTGGCAGAGCTGGGTTCAGGGTCAAAGTCCCCAGAGGTTCTGAGCCACTGCTGCTGACCAGTGGCAGTTCTCGTGGCCGGCATGAGGGACCAGGACTGTGGATTTCTGAGTGCCAGTCGTCAGCTCTGGACTGAACATTCCACTCAAGAGTTCCTGCTCTTTGCGTTCATCGGTAAAAGTTTGCTCTTGGTATGGCTGGGGAGGATTGGGGAGACTCGGTTCATGGAGGAAACTGAGGCAGAGTGGAGGGACGCAGGTTTGAGAAGGGCGCTTCATTTGATGCTGTGTCTATGCCCTCTTTATCTACAAGTCCCCTCTGAAGAGGAAACCAGCTGAGGTTTTCGGCCGCCAGCATCCTCTCTGGCAACGGGCTGGCGTGGGGCCTCGTCACCCCTGCTCAGACCTAACAAGAAAGGTCAGTTCTTACTCAGACGCTGGGCTTCTCGAGGGGGTCACCCAGCACCCCCGCTGGCTTTGGCTCTTCTCCAGAGCCCCTCAGCTCCCACTGCATGTGGCTCCACCCTGCACCCACCACCCCGTGCTGTGCCCCACGCACCTTGCCGTTCTCCGTCTCGGCAGTGACCTTGCCTCCCTCCCGGGACAAGATCTTGGCCTTGACAAACTCTTCCTTGTCATCCGGCACGAAGCACTCAGTGCGGATGTCGAAAGGCCGGGTCTGGGCCTCCAGACGCTCCTTCTCTGACTTGCGGAGGTACTGGGCCGCCGCCCCGAAATCGGCCATCTGGGCATCGGTCATCCTGTCCCTCCTCTGCGGCTGAGACAGGAGGGCCCAGGCCTCAGTGGGCGGCATTGCCCTCTGCCCCTGACTCTCTGCCCCACCCCTCACCACCTGGGTCCTACCAGTCTCACCTCCCTACCTGGCCTGGGTCCAGCCCTCCCCAACTCGGGTTCTGCTTCCCTTGCCCTCTGACGTGAAGCTGAGGGAGAATCTGTGAGGGGTCTGCGTGGGGTGGAATTGGCTAGAGTTTGCTAAGGCGAGGTGCTGAGCTGCTCAGAGGAGAGCAGCCACCTGGCTTCCAGGAGAAAATTGGGGTGGTTCTCACCCGGCGATCTCTTCACAGAGAATCCTGGAGACTCTGGACCATGGGCGGAGCCACAGAGGTACAGCCAGGCAGAGGGAAGAATAGACAAGGAGAATGAGGAACAACGGAGGCAGCCCCGTGGGGAGAAGTAAGCTGGGCAGCTAAACCGAGAGCCAGCCGAGTGGGACAGACCGACATGGGCAGTCGGGCAGATGAGAGGCAGGGAGACAGGAAAGAAAGGATGCAGAGCTAGTAACAGTGAGAGGAGTGGGATGTGGAATCCGAGTTGGAAACAGAGAGGCAAGGAGATTAGAACACGCAGCTGTGAAGGGCAGGAGGAGAGACAGACAAAGACGTATGATAGTGACAATTACTGACAAAGACCAAGAGGCAAAATAAAATTGGACAAAGAGAGGGAAGCCGTCCAAGGAGGGACAAACATGGAGAAAGCACACGCAGGACACAGAAAGCAGGAGAGGACAGATGCAGGGAAAGAAATGCAGATGGGAGAAGAAAAGAGGTTTCTGGTTTTCCCCTTGGAACCTCCCCTCTGTCAGTGGAAACTTCCCAGGGCTGGAGAAAGTCAAGTTTTAGCAGAACCCTTGGGCGTCCGACTGACCTGCACCCCCGTTCCCCTCAAGTTGGGGGCTCTGAGGGCTAGCTATGGAGCTCCCACCCAAACCCCATCTTACCTGGTTCAGAGGAGTGTCAGTCTGTCCCTAGAGCAGGATCCTTTATATCCTGCTGCACCCACCCACTGCCTAAATTTGGAGTCCTTCCCTAGGGACCCTCCCTCCCACCTCTCTCCCCTCCCGGCCCCTCCTCCCTTGATCCCTTGGCTCTGGAGGTGACAAGAGGACAAGAGGGCCTCCAGATTTGCCCATGAAAGGTCTGTCGCCCTAGCCCCTCTGGCTCCAGGGCCTTTTTTTAGTCCTTGGGCACATTCCTCCCCTCCAAAGGACTGATGGGCAGATAGTGGGAAGACAGGACTTCTCACACCACTACTGCCCCCCCCCCCCCCCCCCCCCCCCCCCCCCCCCCCCCCCCCCCCCC
>NW_020838323.1:0-4810 GCF_003676395.1 Aethalodelphis obliquidens | reverse complement strand
CCCCCCCCACCCCCCCCACCCCCGCACCACCAGGCCCTTACCTTGGTTATTTTTAACCTGAAGGGTGAGTTGAGCACTCTTGGTGAGGGCCACCTTCTCCTGCAGGCCAGATGCTTGTCCCCTGCTCCCAACCACGGGCTCCCCTCCCTCCTTTCCTCCCCAGCCTGTCCTCACACAGCCCAGGCTGGGAGCAACTCCCCACTCTCTCTGGACCTGGAGTCCCATGGTGCTGGGGACTGGCAGCCAGAGCCAGGATGCCCAGGGAGGGGCTCTACTTCCCAGATCCTTGACTCAGTTTCCTTTTGTCAGGAAAAGAATTGCCAGGCTGTCCTCTCTGCGCGGTCCTGGTTTCCTTCTGATCCCCAAGTCTGCAGGCAGGTGTCCTCCTGGGAACGTGAGGCTGCATTACTCGGGGGACACATCTGGAGGCCCCAGCCCCTCCCCTGCTGCTCCTGATACAGTGACCACCGTCTAACCGCTCAAACAGGGGAAGGGATTTCCCCACGCCACCAAAGCAGATTCGCACCCAGACCCACAGTCCAGCACCCTCACACGTGGCCTTGGCCACCGTGGGTCCGTGCCCATTCTTAAACACACGCGTACAGATATTTCACACTTACACACTTAAGTCTGCAGATTTTCCTTCTTGCTTTTATGCACACTGAAACACACATTTGCACACATAAGCTTTTACCCCTCCTCTGTCACCCTCTGCTCCCGGTGAGGGGCGGGGTAGGGTGGGGAGGGGCAAGAGGCGTTAATCCCAGGGCCTGAGGCGGGAGGGGGTGGGGGCTGCTCCCTTCCGCCTCTCTGGGCTGCCAGAGGGTGCAGGTGCTGCTGAGGCTGGCTGGGGTCCTGGCCGCCCCAGGGATTTACAGGAGCTGGGCCCCAAGCTCTGCGTTCTGCAGGGCAGGGGCGGGGCTCTGCCGTCTGCTCCCCCTCCCCAGGTAGAACCCCAGCGCTCCCTCCCGACCATCGTGGGGCTCATACTCACACATCCATCTTCATGGGTGTCCCCCAGCGCCCCAGGCCCTCAGGGCCCCCCTCCCCAGCCTCCAGTGATGCTGTCTCTCAGAGGCGGTAGGTGTCAGGGCTTCAACAGGCCATGCCTGTTATGACTAAGTGGACATTGTGTGCAGGGAACAAAGCCAGACTCCCCTGCCCTGGCTTGCCCTACACCCTCACACCCAGGAACGCTCTCCCAGCTGCCCCTCCCAAACCATCTCCTGTCACCTCTCAATATAGCTCTAGAGTGGGGAGGTGGGTAGGACGGACAGGGGTCAACTTCTCTGCTTTCCACCAAATATGTGGTCTCTCCCCCAATGCGCCAACTCCTTAGGACCCTCCACCGCCCCATTAATGGACTCAGGGATACATCTGTCTGCAGGGAACCTGTACTCCATATCCAGTGTCCTTGGGGGGACCTGAATCAACCCCACATTCCCGCCTCCGGCAGGTACATATGCCAAATTGTTCCCCCAGGGGATGCAAGCTACTTGTCCCCAGCTCTAGGTCACTGGAGGACCTAGCGTGCAAGCTGGGGGTCAGCCTGTGGCCCAGTGCGCCACTGCCTGGTTCCCATTGCCACGGGGACGTGATAAGGGGCTGAGAACACCAGGTCAGGCTGGGTCAGGCCCAGATGACAAAGACTAGGCTTTGTCCTCAGGGAACCCTATGTCCTGAGCAGGCCAGACTGGGTACAGGTGGAGTGGGGGTGAGGGGTAGGCAGGCAGTTCCCACTGTCTCCTGTGGAAGGAGGAGGAGGGGAGGGGTTAAATTGGTCCCAGGGCTCTGCTTCCCATCTGGTCTGGTTTGCCCTTCTCTCCCTTTCCTAGGTCCCCTTCTCTCCCCAGCTCTCACATCCATCCCTGCTCTCCGTCCTCCCTCCACTGCCTCCTAGAGCAACTCCTCATTCTGCTAGAAGTCCTGGCCAGTGAGGGCACGGGATGGAGACTGCTGCCACAGGGAAGGGGACGCGGAGGCAGGGCTAGCCTTGGCACCGGGTTGCCCCTCTTGTGCCTGGCTCCCTGTATGTCTGCCTCCCTTTCCCTCTTCCTGGTTCCCTGTCTCAAAGTTGGGCCTGGCCTCTGATTCTCCCTCGCACCACGTTTCTGCCCATCGCGGGGTCTGACATGCCTGCATTTCCATAAGTCTCTGCCTTCTCTAAGCCCACCTCGGTTTGCTCTCTGCCTGTCTCATCTCTGCCTCCACACCCTGCTCCAGGGTCTTCATCCGCTTCTCTCTAACCTGTTCTCCACTTTCCTGACTTTGCTTGCATCTGAAGGTGACCCAGGATTCTCTCCTTTGCCCAGTACCGCCCCACCTCGCTCTCCCAGCTTCTTGATCCAAGGCTCACCCTCCCTGTCTCCTCTCCAATCCTCTCTCGGCACCCTCCTTCTGTGGCTCGGCTGCCAGCCCTGTCAACCGCCCCCCATCCCCCGGTCTGCTGCCCAGTCTCTGGCTGTTCCTCAGCCTCTCTCCTCTGCTCTGGGAGCTTGGATTCTCTGGGCATCCCCTGCGTCTCCCATTTCAAGTGTGTCCCTCTCTTTCCTTCACTTATCTCCTCATTGCTCTCCAGGTCCTTCCTAGGAAGAGGAGCAGGGCTAGGCGAGGAGAGTGGAGGAGGATGTGAGGAGAGGACACAGCACTTCCTCTATCTTTTCTCTCTGTTGGTTTCCCTGGTCACCGTCCTCCAGGTTTTTGAACCCTCTCCTTCTCTCTCCACTACCCCACTCCTCAGGTCTTGCCTTTGGTTTTTTTGTGGGTTTTTTTGTTTGTTTTTTTGCGGTACGCAGGCCTCTCACTGCTGCGGCCTCTCCCGCCGCGGAGCACAGGCCCCGGACGCGCAGGCCCAGCGGCCACGGCTCACGGGCCCAGCCGCTCTGCGGCACGTGGGATCCTCCCGGACCGGGGCACGAACCCGTGTCCCCTGCATCGGCAGGCGGACTATCAACCACTGCGCCACCAGGGAAGCCCAGGTCTTGCCTTTTTCCTTCCCTACTCCCCTTCTCCCCTCTCCCTCTCCTCCCATTCTCTAATACTGGCATTCCCTTCTTCCCAGCTGCTGCATTGGGAGCTCAGAGCCCAGAATGGCTGTGTGTGGTGCATGGGGGAGATTCAGGCCAGGGCCTCCCAAGCCCCTGCCCTCTGTGGCCCATAGTCCCAGGCCTTCCCTGAGCAGCCCAGGTGTGGCAGCGACTCCAGGGGAGCTAGGCTTGTTTAGGTGGAGGGGAGCCTGCTCCTTCCTCCATTTTCCAGCCCTCCGGCAACCCATTCCCTCCCCTCCCTTCCCCAGGGTCCTGCTCACACGTGACTCTCCCCAATCCCTCCTCTGCCTGCCTCCCCTCCAGATGGCCTGCTCTAAATGGGCCAAAGGACCCCCGTCTTCCAGCAAGACCAGACGAGGAGGGTCTCGGGAACGGAAGCTACCGTGGGAAGTAACGAGGGAGAAGAATGGAGTGCCTTGGACCAAGGGCCAGGCCCCGGGAGGAGGTGAGGAGGAGAGGAAGGTGGGCTAGGGTACAGTTCTCCTGGTCGTGGTGGGGAGGTGGTTGGAGACCATGGAGGCTGTGTCTGGAAGGGGGTGGGCTGTGGATGCAAGTCCTTGTGTCCCTCAGATACCTGCCGCGGACGGGGGCTGGGGGCCCACCTGCCCAAGTGGGTCATGCCTCAGGGGGCACCCTTACACACCAAACCTCCTCCCCACAGCCCAGCTTCAGTATTGTCAGAGGTGAGGGTCGTGTTGATCAGATTTGGGGTGTAGGGCCATGCAGGTGGGCTCACTTGCTCTAGAAGAGCCTTAAGGGCCTCCCTAAATCTCCTTTACCTCCCAGGGTCTCTGGGCCAGGGAGAGGGCTGGCAGGAGAGGTGTCGCCTGCTGAGAAGGAAGTGAAGGGGAGCACCTGGCAGGGCTGCACCAGGATGCTCAGAGCCTCACAGGCTCCCTAGGGAGGCCTCTTGGGTCTGGACTCCTCCTCCGGAGCACCCACCCCCACCCCGCGTCCATGTCCCTCTGTTCCTGTGGCTGGCAGACTGCGAAGAAAAGTCTAGAGGCAGGATCTCACTTCAAGGAAAATTGCTTTATTCTGCTTCCTCCAAAGGGGCTGCTCTCCAGGCTCCAGGACTGGGAGCTTCGTTGCACCCTCAGGACGGGGCAGATCAAGGAGATGTGGCACAGCTACTCCTCGTTCAAGCCCTTTGGAAAGGAAACAAAGTCCAAACTAGCTCCGGAGAGGTGGGTGTTGGGCAGGGATGGGCACAGGCAACAAAGGGGAGATGGGCACCGATGGGGGCAGGACCACCGTGTGGCCTGAGGGAGGCCCCCTGGTGGTGGGAGATGGGTCCTAGGGGTCAGTGTGGAGGGCAAGTCCTGGAGGGTAGGGCTCTGGGGTCAGCTGGAGGGATGCTTCCTGGGTGAGGACAAGGGGTCCTCTGGGAGGTGCACCTTAGGTTGGAATTACAAGGTTGAAAGCCTAAACTAGGTGGAAGAGAAGTAGAAATAGCAGTTGGGGGAAATTGGGACACACTAGGTGTCTATCAGTTGGGGTCTTTGCTGACCACCCTAGGGCTGGGATTCACAAAATCATTGGTAGTCAGAATGGGAAGAAGCCTAGAAATCGTGGAGGACTGAGTTACCCCACCTCTGGGGTCGTGGGGTTCAGCTGTGGGGGTGAATGAAGGGGAGGGATGCTGGGGCGAGGGGCTCTGTCTGAGGGGGACCGATGTGTGTGTGGGCGCTGCCATGCAGGAAACCCACCTTGGCGCCGATGTCGCGGCTCTTGGCCCGCAGCTTGTTGACCTGGGACTCGGC
>NW_020838322.1:4910-19352 GCF_003676395.1 Aethalodelphis obliquidens | reverse complement strand
CACACTCAGGTCTGGGAATCCTGAGGAGACACGGGCTGGAGCCAGAGAGAGCTGCCCTCACCTTGTTCTCTGTGGCGTGCTTCTCCTTCTCCACCTTGGCCAGCGTCAGCTCCAGGTCATCAATGTCCCTCTTGAGCTCAGAGCACTCGTCTTCCAGCTTGCGCTTCTTGGCCGTGAGCTCGGCGTTCATCTCTTCCTCATCCTCCAGCCTCTCGGTCATCTCCTTCACCTTGGCCTCCAGCTGGATCTTGTTCTTGATCAGCTGGTCGCAGCGCTCTTCTGCATCAGCCAGGTTGTCTTGTTCCTGGGAGAAGAGGACAGAGAGGAGAGATCCAGGGTCTTAAAGAGAGCCAGAGCTCTGAGACTCAGTCCCTGGTGATGAGATGGGCTATAATCCAGGGGAGGGGAGAGGAGAAATGGTCTCACGGCCTGCACTTGGAGCTGCAGGTCGTTCTTCTCCTGCAGCAGGGACACCATCTTCTCCTCCAGCTCCTTCCGTCGAGCCTCCGACTTCTCCAGCGTCTCTTTGAGGCGCCCAAACTCCTCCTTCATGGTGGCCATCTCCTTCTCTGTCTCTGCACTCTTCAGCAGCGGTTTGATCTTGAAGTAGAGCTTCATCCAGGGCCAATTCTTGACCCCCATGAAGGCCCGAATGTTCCACTGGATTACCAGCAGGGCATCCCTGGCAAAGAAACATGGAGGCAGGGAAGGGCACTGTAAAAGAGCGCTTCGCAATCATGGGGCCAGCAGCACTCGGCTCCCAGCACATCTAAGCAAGTTTGTAGGCACCTGACGGCAGGAACCCTGTCTTGTAGCCTTGATAGGCAACCCCACCTCAGCATAACCACACTGAACATGGAGTTGCTCCATAAATAGTTATTGATTGATCAATTCAACAAAAGGGCAGTTTATATCTTCCTTACTGGAGTATTAGTAGCTATGGAAGCTACCACTTCCACAGTAGAATGTCTACCACAGTAGAATGTCTACCGTGTTCGGTGTTTCTAATCTCATAAGAACCTCAAGCATGTTAAAAATATGATATTTTCCATTTAGGAATATCTATAATATATGTGTAAGTTATGAAGCATGAAACAAAATGACTGTCCATGAACTCATCACCCAAACAAGAACTAGAGCATTGCCATCGCTGATTCTGTCTGTGGGCTCCACCCCATCCCCTTTCCTGGTCCTTCCACCAGAAGCAGCCACTACCTCAAATCTTGTGTTTTTTGTTTCCTAACTTTTTCAAAAAATATTTTAACCATGTGTGTATGCATCTTTTAACAATATGCTATTTTAAAAATTATTTCTGAGATTTATAAAAATTGCATCACACAATAAGTATCCTTCTGTGACTTGCTTTTGTTTACTCAGCAATATGCTCTTAAGGTGCAAACGTATTGTACCATGTAGTTTTAGTTCCCTCCTTTTTCATTGCTTTATAATATTCCCCTGAATGAGTATACTACTATTCACCCATTCTCCTGTGGATGAAAATTCAAGTTGTTTCCAGATCTTTGCTATTTTGACCAATGCTACTATAAAGATTCATTTTTTGTCTCATGTTGAACACGTGCAGGAGTTTCTCTGTGGGAATGCACTCAGGAGTGGAAAGGTACGTAACTGTTCAACTTTAAAAGAAAATGATACATTGTTTTCCAAAGAGATTGCACACATTTACACATCCATAAGCAGTGGGTCAGACTTCTTGGTTTTTGTCAATCTAGTGTTTTAAAACGGTATCTCATTGGAGTCTTAATTTGTATTTCCCTAAGGGGAATTTTCTTTTTTAAAGAATTCAAAATGAGACCCAGAGTGGCAAAGTCACTTGCTCAGGCTAGCTAGTAAGTGGTGCAGCCAGGATTTGAATTTAGGTCTCCTGACCCACGCCACTTCGCTCTGCTTGTCTGCCTCTTACATCTCTGGGAGTGCCTCTCTCTTTCCCTCCAGCCTCACCTGCGCTCCAGGATCTTCTTGAACTCAATGCGCATGAGCTGACCCCGGGCTTGTGCCTGGATTCGGGTGATGATGCGGCTCAGCCTCTCGTCTCGCATCTCCTCCAGCAGCCCCAGCAGCCCCGCCTTGAAGAACACCTGGGGGTGAGGGGTAGAGCCAAGGGGGCCACAGCCTCAGAGAAGGGTAGTCAGGGTGGAGGGAGAGTGTGGGAGACCCTGGCTCAGCTTCCCAGGGCCCTGTTACCCACACATCCTAGACCTGGGAGTGAAATGTGAAAAACAAGACAGAAAGGAAGCCTGGGTTCCAGCCCTTTGTTGATACGGGTAGCCAGGAATCAGGGGTCTGCCTTCCAAACTCCCAGCTGGTCCACTCAGCATGGTCGCACATCCTGCAACGCCACCCTAAGGGGCTCTAGACTCACCTTGGTGTGGCCGAACTTGTACTGGTTGTGGTCAATGTCCAGGGAGCCCAGCAGCTTCTCTGACCCTTTCCTGCTGTCAATGAACTGGCCCTCGGGGATGGCTGCCGGGTTCAGGATGCGGTACCTGGGAGGGAGGTGCCCGTAGTTACCCACGTTCTGCACTGATCTGCTCTGCCCAGAGAATCTGAGGCCACCTGAAGACTCCCCTCCCACCTGAGGCTGCCTATGCTCCCCCTGTTCCCTGAGCCCTGGGGGGCCCTGGTACCCACCTCTGCCGGAAGTCCCCGTAGAGGATGCGGTTGGGGAAGCCCTTCCTGCAGATGCGGATGCCCTCCAGCACGCCATTGCAGCGCAGCTGGTGCATGACCAGGGGGTTGTCCATCACCCCTGTGGCAGGAAGGGAGAGGAAGGGGGTCAGCCTTAGGGCAAGTGGATGCCAAGTGCCCTATCCAGACTAGACGCTTGTGCATCACTCACCGGGAGCCTTCCGTTCGTTGGGGATGAGGCAGCGCACAAAGTGTGGGTGGGTGGTCCTCAGGTTGGTCATCAGCTTGTTCAGATTCTCCTGGGGGTGGATGAGAGTTGGAGGTCGGGAGCCACAGGGACCATCCCTTTGGTCCCTGAGCCCTGGGACCCAGACAACCTGTCACCAGAACCCTCAAAGGGATAGGGAGCTGATACATAATTTATGATGTGAGTTCAGGCTTGTATAGAATTTACATGCCAAAAATGACCACATAACTCTAGCTTCTTTCCTCTCCAAACTCAGAGCATCAGGTTAGGGTGGTGCAGACAAAATGCTCTGGGCTGGGCCTGCCCACCACAAGTCTCTTGGCATCTCTGGGCCCTTCTTACCCGGTGGAGGGCCGATACTGTCTGAAATGATGAGCCCTTTTTCTTGCCTCCTTTGCCTTTACTGCTGTCCCCTAATAACAAGAGAAGGAATGATGAACAAGGGCTTGAAAACGGAGGAGCCCTCGGGTAGGGACAAGGCTCTGCTGCTCACTAGATGTGTGACTTTGGGCAAGTTATTCCCTAAGTCTCAGTTTTCTCATGAGGAGGAGAAGATTAGAAAAGATCAAGCATGGAGCGTGCCTTTCCAGTGCTTGGCACAAAGCAGGCATTGAAATAACATCTGTGCTTTCTCTTCCCATTCCCTTCTAACCCCTACCCATGCTTACATCTTTCCACTTTCTACTTTTCTTCTTGTACTTTACCCTCATCGTTTCAGTTCACACCCTTTCTCTTCCTTCTCTGAACTGGAGGCTCGTTTGTTCTACTGTATGTTCAGTGATCCTCTCAACATTTACTGTGACCTCCTGCAGGCACGGCTCCATGCCAGGCCTGCTGCAGTGATGTGCGTGCCACCCTCACTGATCTTCAGTTGCTCAGAGTCTTGAAGAGATGCACAGCATGTACAACAACGTCCATAACCCAAAGGGCAAAATGGTACTTCCACAGAAGGGGTAGAGATGGGCCGCTGTGGGATCTCCTGACCCCCTCCCGTGGCTCACGGGCTCCCTCCTGCCTTTAGAGTTGTGTGCTTTGAAGCAGCGGGATCCTGGCCCCTTGCACCTCCGGAACTGCTCTGGCAGTGCAGGGCTGCCCTCTTACCGACATCAGTGGAGGCATACGAGGAGAAGAGTGTGGCCATGAGCTTGAGGGAGGACTTCTGGTACAAGCCCACTACTGTCTCGTTGAGCGGGTCTTTGTTCTTCTCCAGCCAGCCTATGATGTTGTAATCCACCGTGCCGGCGTAGTGGATCAGGGAGAAGTGGGCTTCCGGCTTCCCCTTGATATTACGCGGCTTCTGGAAGTTGCTGGACTTGCCCAGGTGGTTGTCGTACAGCTTGGCCTTGAAGGTCATGTCAGTGGCCTTGGGGAACATGCACTCCTCCTCCAGGATGGACATGATGCCCATGGGCTGATGGCAGGGTGGGGAGGGGGAGAGCATCACTGAGTGCACTCCCAGGCTTGCAGAGTCCCATACCCCGACAGAGGAGAGACTGCAGCCCAGTGTAGCAGGCAGGCCACAGAGAGCCTGAACTGGTACCTCGTGTCCCGATACAGGAAGCCAATATTCCTGGAGTTAACCTAAATCCGAATACATTCAGATCTGGGCAATGTAACCTTTCTGCCCCAGTGGACCCAGAGAAGAGCCCTGTACTCCCAATCCCCAGCCCCCGGCCCCCCAGGGCTCAAGAACAGCCCCTTCTTCCTGAATGGCTCCCTGCCCCAGCACGGGGTGAAGGCTGGGACAGAAATGTGTCAGAGGCACCAGACTACAGGGCAGGCCAGACTCCTGCCTATATGACGGGTAACAATCGTTCAAGGAACGGTTAACGGGATCCAGGTTCTGCACAATGTCCTGCACTTCAGAAAGTGTAGCAGCTCTTGACTTTTCTTGGGACAGGGATCCTACTGAGAATTTGGCGAATCCAAAGACTCCCTCCCCAGAGAAATGCGCGCGCACACACACACACACACACACACACACACACACACACACTTGCATATACACCTTGCCCACGACCAGTCCACACACACTCTTACATACAATTTCAGGGAAATCTGAGGCCTCTGGAAGAGGAGCACCCTGGATAACTATGCAGAGCTTGTGGGGAAGGCCCTGTTTTCTGACTGGCCGCGGCTGGGCTGGGGGAGGGGCAGTTGCTGCGGCCTCTGGCCTCCATCAGCAATGGAGCCCCGGGAGCAAGTGAGCACTGGGAGCCTCCCACCAGCTCCGTCCTGTCTCCTCTGAGGAACCTCCATAGATAAGAGGAGCTGAACACAGCCTTATCCTCAGCCAACAGGGAGAGGATGGGAAGCCGACATGTCTAGTTTCAGCCTAGTTTCTTTCCACGAATGACACTTCTCATGGGGTGTCAGAGGGGGCAGGAGCCCTCACCTTCACTACACCCCCCTCTTAAGACCCTGGGAGGTGTCCACCAGACAGGACAAGGTCTTAGGTGTTGGGGAGAGAAGGAAGGGCTGGACCTGTGTACGCTTGTGATGTCACAGTGTGTGAAAGCAGGGCTTGGGGTTCTGGGACTAGTTTCCTGGGTGTAGAGGGACAGGGCTGCCACTTTGTCTGGGATGGCGGGTGAAGGGGACCGGGCGGAGGGGCCGAAGCGGCACCTTCTCGATGAGGTCGATGCAGGCCTGCAGGTCCATGCCGAAGTCGATGAACTCCCACTCGATGCCCTCCTTCTTGTATTCCTCCTGCTCCAGCACGAACATGTGGTGGTTGAAGAACTGCTGCAGCTTCTCGTTGGTGAAGTTGATGCAGAGCTGCTCAAAGCTGTTGAACTACAGAGCGGGGGGTGGGGGAGGGGAGCGGGTCAGGCGGGCAGCTGTCTGTGGCCCATGCGGTGCGCCCAGGGCCGCGTCCAGCCTGGCAAGGGGTGCAGCTGGCTCCTCCCCTCCCCTGTCAGGGCGGGGAGGGAGGGCGCCCTGAAGACACATGACCGTCTCCACCAGAGCACACCGCCGTCCCCGCGCCTGGCCTGCAGCCGGCTCAGCCAGCACTGGCTGCCTGTGCGAACCAGTGAGTTACTGTTCTCCCGGCCCCGGGGCTCCCCACTCACGTCGAAGATCTCGAAGCCGGCAATGTCCAGGACGCCTATGAAGTACTGGCGCGGCTGCTTGGTCTCCAGGGTGGCGTTGATCCGCGTCACCATCCAGTTGAACATCTTCTCGTACACGGCCTTGGCCAGCGCCCCAATGGAGTAGTACACCTGCTGGACATTCTGCCCCTTGGTGACGTACTCGTTGCCCACCTTCACCCGAGGGTGGCACAGCCCCTTGAGCAGGTCAGCTGAGTTCAGCCCCATGAGGTAGGCGGACTTATCAGCATCTGGTGGAGAAGGAAAGGGATAAGCAAGCACTTTCAGCAGACCCTCTTTCCCTGCCCAGGACCATCAGGTCCTGCCTCTCTCGTTAAAGAGCTGCAAATAGGGACTTCCCTGGTGGTGCAGTGGTTAAGAATCCACCTGCCAATGCAGGGGACACGGGTTTGAGCCCTGGTCTGGAAAGATCCCACATGCCGCGGAGAAACTAAGCCCGTGCGCCACAACTACTGAGCCCGTGTGCCACAACTACTGAAGCCTGCACACCTAGAGCCCGTGCTTCGCAACAAGAGAAGCCACCGCAATGAGAAACTCGCGCACTGCAACGAAGGGTAGCCCCCGCTCGCCCCATCTAGAGAAAGCCCACGCACAGCAACGAAGACCCAACGCAGCCAAAAGTAAATAATAAATTAAAAAAAAAAAAAGAGTTGCAAATAGAGGCCTGAAGGGCACAAGGCTTGCAATGGTGACACAGCCAGTGTGTGCCCGAGTCAGGCTGGAGCCCAGGCCCCTCCCTCACCCCAGGCCCTCCTACCACACTGCATCCCTTCATCTCTCCAGGGCAGGCACTGTGGCTGATGCTGTCCTCTGCTTCTTTCCTCCTTTGTCCCCAATCCCAGGATCTAGCCCAGGACTGGGCCTGCTCTACCCTGAATCTATCTGTTGGCCAACATGGCCGGCTGGGAAATCAAGCTTCCTAACAGCATGTTGGTCACCCTCCCCCAATCCCCAGCTCTCCAAATGTGCCATCCAACATATGATATCTATTTAGAAGGAATTTATTTGGTTGAATTTCAAGAGTTTTGTGATAACTGGCAACATGCTATTGTGAAACTGAGACTTGGCATTTGATCTGGACAGACATGGAGAAGGGGTCCTTGAAGGTGGGCCAAGAGGAACGTTCTTGAGCGTTTGTCCAGCCCTGTTCACACCCCTTCACATCTCCTTCTCAAAGGATTCTCGAGATAGCCTTAGAGGGAGCTGGGAAGGGCTTTCGCTCCATTCCACTGAGGGGGAAACTGAGGCCCAGCGATGTGCCAATGCCCTGAGCTGTGTCCTGACCCTTGGCTTCCTGCCTCCCAAACAGAACATGGCACGGAGGCTGCGAGGGGCTCACCCAAGGCCTGGGCATCCCTCACATACACACTGCATTAGTGATGGGGGTGTGCAGAGATCAGTTCTCTGCTTTCCTGGGCTTGGGGGTGTCTTGGGTGCAGAAGGAAATCTCCCCAATTCACTTCTGCTCTGTGCAGTTGGGTTGAGAAGCTAGCGGGATTGAGAGGTGCCTCCTTGTCTGCCCACTTCTCCCATGTCCCTGCCTTCACCCACCCACAAGCTTCAGGTCCTCTGGGAGCCAGCCTGTCTGGGATGCAGGGTGGCGTCTGGCTAGGTTCTAATGGAGAAGAAAGCCTGGAGCCTGGGCCAGGTGGACTTGGGGTGGGGCTGAGCCCGCCCTGGGAGAAAGCACAGCCTTTCAACCACCTGCTTCTCCTATTCCTGGTTTCTTTCCACTTTCTCTATCGAGGTCCTAACATCGCTACTGTGAACATAACTCCTTAAAAATCATTGAAAGGGGCACATCCCTGGTGGCGCAGCGGTTAAGAATCCGCCTGTCAATGCAGGCGACACGGGTTCAATTCCTGGTCTGCAAAGATCCCACATGTCGCGGAGCAACTAAGCCTGCGAGCCACAACTACTGAGCCCACGTGCCGCAACTACTGAGGCCCGCGCTCTTAGAGCCCGTGCTCCGCAACAAGAGAAGCCGCCGCAATGAGAAGCCCGCGCACTGCAACGAAGAGTAGCCCCCGCTCGCCCCAACTAGAGAAAGCTCACGCGCAGCAACAAAGACCCAACGCAGCCAAAAAAAAAAAATCGTTGAAAGGCACCCCTTTAGGACACAGAATGGGAGACCGTGCTCCCAGAGGACCGTCTCTGCATGACGGGCAGACGCCCATCCCCTCAGGCCTCCTCAGCGCCTGCTCTCCTGTCCTCGAACCTTCAGTGCCGTCGGGCTCCGCCTGCTCCTCCCGCTGCTTCTGCTTGAACTTCATGTTTCCGTAGTGCATGATGGCGCCCGTCAGCTTGTAGACGCCGGCCTTCTCCTCAGGAGTGAAGCCTAGCACGTCGAAGGCGCTCTGGGGCAGGGCAAGAGAGGCAGAGTGGGTGGCGGGGCAGGCGGCCCAGGAGCCCCGGGACCCGCCCACTGCCTCCTAGCTCACATCCGTGGCCGCCAGCTCCTCGGAGTCGTCGATGGAGGCCACGGACACCTCCCCCTGAGACACGAAGGCGTAGTCGTAGGGGTTGTTGGTGACCAGCAGCATGTCTGTCCAGGCGGGGGACAGGGCAGGGGACAAGGGGGTGGGAGGGGGCACGGTGGGGGGCAGGGGTGGGATGAAGGAAAGAGCGGGAGCAGGTAGAGAGGAGGACCGTCAGCAAGGACCAAGGGGAGGACCCAGAAGAAAAGGAAAAGTGGGCGGCGAGGACCCAGGGTGGGAGGATGGTGGGCGAATGACAGGTGGGAGAAGGGGAGGCAAATGCAGAGGAGAAGGAGTAAAGCAGCAAGGAAGAGTGGAAAGGGAGGCAAGAATTGACACAGGGGAGTCCAAGGTGAGGGAGGAAGAGAAAGGCAATGGGCAGATGGAAGGAGGGGGGGTGAGAAGTCTGGCGGGACGGGTGAGGAGGAGGGATCTGCCCTGCACAGGCGGGCTTGCGGAGGGCGCTGGGGGCAGCAGGGCCATCGGGCTGGGCTCACCCAGCAGCTCTGGCTTCTTGTTGGACAGGATCTGGTAGAAGATGTGGTAGTTCCTCTCAGCCTTCAGCTGGAAGATCACCCGGGACTTCTCCAGGAGATCTGAAGTGAGGAAAGGCGGGGAGGCAGGTAAGGAGGGAAAAAGCCAAGCCAGCAACAGGGTGGAGGTCAGGGGAGAAGGGCTCTCAGGGCAAGTGGAGAGAGCCCGGGGAAAGATACGGTTTAAAGGAAGAAGAATTCTAAAGCCAAGAGGCAAATGTAGACAGAGACAGAAGATGGAGGGGAAATGTTGAGGTGGGGCATCCGGCGGGAATGAAGGCAGAGGTGGAGGACCCAGAGGTGTGGGCAGCACTCCCCACGTACTCACAGGTTTCTATGTCTGCAGAAGCCAACTTTCCAGTGGCTCCAAAGTGGATCCTGATGAATTTCCCCTGGGGGCAGATGGGACAAAGAGTGAGAGAACTGGCCAGAAGAGACGCACAGAGATCCTGGACCTCATCGCAACCCAGAATGCCCTGGACGGTTCTGGAAATGTAAATGACTTCTTTGGAATCCCAGTTTAGTATCAGTAAAACAGGGAAGAGGATGCCCATCCCCACATGCCACCCAGGGATCTCTGAGCAGAAACGACACAGGAGGGGACTTCCCTAGTGGTCCAGCTGTTAGGACTCTGCTCTCCCAATGCAGGGAGCCCACATTCAATCACTGGTCAGGGAACTATTAATAGATCCTGCACACCACAACTAGAGATCCCGCATGCCACAATGAAGATCCCACGTGCCACAACTAAAGACCCAGGTCAGCCAATTAAATAAATAAATAAATATTTTTTTAAAAAAGAAAGAAAGGACACAGGAATGAGCACTGATAGAATGTGTCCTGTTTGTACCTCTGATATGATCTCTTGTAATCCTCCCAATAACCAGCAAGGTAGATACTACTACCTCTGTCTCACTGATGAAGGAACTGGGGCTCAGAGAGGTGTGGGGACTTACTGGGCAGATGGAATGCTGGGGAATTGGCTCCAACGCCCACGCTCTCTTTCCACTTCCAGTGTGGAAGAGCTTTGGAAACAGTCATAAGGAAAATCTAGAATGTGGCCCAAATCAGCCCTGTTACTCGGCTCTGGAACAGCTGTGGTAGCTCTGGGTCTCTTTTCTTGAGTTCCCAGCACGCAGAGGCCAGGCTGAGTGGGGAGGGTTTGGAGTGTGTGTGTGTGTGTGTGTGTGTGTGTGTGTGTGTTATTTGATATCCCAAAACCAAATGCAGGACAATCAACCCGGTGGGGTGACTGTTGGCAAAACTGCACCCCCCTTTTTTTGTTGAGGCCGCGTGAGGCCAGTTGGCAGTGGTCAGGTGCACTCACGAAGCGGGAGGAGTTGTCGTTCCGGACCGTCTTGGCGTTGCCGAAGGCCTCCAGGGCGGGGTTGGCCTGGATGATCTGGTCCTCCAGGGTGCCCTGCAGAGGGAGCAGAGCGTGGGGCTGCATCTCCAGGCCACCTCCAGGTGGTGGTGGGGAGGCCGGGGGTGTGGCCGGATGGACTGCTGGGGGGTCTGCAGCTCCAATGGGTCATATTCAGACCCTCAGAGTGTGTGTCTCCTGCCAGGTAGGTCTCGAGCACTGGGCTCAGGGGTGCAGTCCACACTGTTTCCCAGGGCAGGGCTAAGGGTCACCTGGTCAGCCCACCCCCCAGTTCCCCTCTGCCGAGCCTGTGGCCCACCCGGCACCTTGGTTGCATTGACGTTGTCCTTCTTGCCACGGTCACCTATGGCTGCGATGCTGGCAAAGTACTGGATGACACGTTTCGTGTTCACAGTCTTCCCTGCCCCAGATTCTCCGCTGGGGGCAACAGGGACCCATCAGAAGCCAGATTCCCACCGTCCTCCATTCAAAGTTCAGCACTGCACCCTCCTCTCTCAGAGTCCCAGCCATCTAATCTCCTCCCCCGGGGCCCAGCTCCCTGCAGAGTCTGCCCAGCACTGTAGGTCACTCCGGCAGTCCTCGGAGAGCCCAGTTCCTTGCAGTCTCCGCCTTAAACCTTTCCTCCCCACCCCATCACCCCCAGGAATCAGCCTGGGTCCCCCCCAGCCCACGCCCCTCTGTGGGTGGATGGTGTTTGCTCACGTGATGAGGATTGACTGGTTCTCCCGATCTGGAAGAGAAAAGAGCAGAGGCAATGGGGTCAGGGCTGAGGGCCCAGGTCCACGGATGTGGGGCTGAGGGGCCACAGGTCAGAGCAGCCAGCCCACCTGTCAGCATGTACTGGTAGGCGTTGTCGGAGATGGAGAAGATATGGGGCGGCGCCTCGCTCCTCTTCTTGCCCCGGTAGGCGGCCACCACCTCGGCGTTGTACACCGGCAGCCACTTGTAGGGGTTGACGGTGACGCAGAAGAGGCCCGAGTAGGTCTGAAATGGGAGATAGGGCAGTCATGAGAAGTTGGAAGGGAGAGCCTGGGATGGGCAGTGGTGACAGGCAGAAGAGTCCCTGGTCAGCCCAGCTGGCTCCTCTCTTCCTGCAGCTGACCAGGGATGGGATAGGGGCAGAGAGCCCTTTGGGAGCGTTCCAACCCCCTCCCCGTGAGAGAATCGCCCCGGCCTACTTTGGACTCTGTGCAGGACAGGCTGCCCGCCGTGTGCAGGACACACTCACGTAGATCATCCAGGCTGCGTAGCGCTCCTTGAGGTTGAAAAGCACTGCAGGCTCGTGCAGGAAGGTCAGCATGGCCATGTCCTCAATCTTGTCGAACTTGGGCGGGTTCTGCTGCAACACCTGGTCCTCCTTCACAGTCACCGTCTGGGGAGGGGGTGGGGCAGTAGGACAGGGGTGACCACACTCCCACCAGGACCCTTGCCAGCCTTACCCACTTACCTCCTCCCAGAGTACAGGCTGTGACCTGGCCTCGTTCCCCTAGCTCTTCTCTCACCAGTGCCTGGGCCCTAGCCCATAGCTTCCCATGACACCAGATAATTTACCTGCCCACTGTCTCTCCCTTTCTAGAGACTGTCCTAGAGTCCCTGTGTCTTGCCAGTTCCCCAGACCCTGTGCCGATGAGCATCACCTTTCAGTCCCTGCTTAATTGTCTAGGGATGGCCACTCTCTGGCCTGTGCACACACACCTTACCCTGACTCCTGGGGGCAGTACTTCAGGGCATCAATTGCTCAGGGCAAACCTTGCCACTAATGGAAAAACATCTCACCCATCTACCCTACACTCTTCATTGGTCACTGTCAAATGGTTCGATCTCCACTGGTCAGTTTGCCGTGCCCTGACGTCATGAGATCCTGCAAGCAGGTATTCCAGCATTTTTTACAGCAGAGAAAGCTGTGGATCGAATAACTAAATGATTTGCCAGCATGGTGGCTGCTAGTGGCAGAGCTGGGTTCAGGGTCAAAGTCCCCAGAGGTTCTGAGCCACTGCTGCTGACCAGTGGCAGTTCTCGTGGCCGGCATGAGGGACCAGGACTGTGGATTTCTGAGTGCCAGTCGTCAGCTCTGGACTGAACATTCCACTCAAGAGTTCCTGCTCTTTGCGTTCATCGGTAAAAGTTTGCTCTTGGTATGGCTGGGGAGGATTGGGGAGACTCGGTTCATGGAGGAAACTGAGGCAGAGTGGAGGGACGCAGGTTTGAGAAGGGCGCTTCATTTGATGCTGTGTCTATGCCCTCTTTATCTACAAGTCCCCTCTGAAGAGGAAACCAGCTGAGGTTTTCGGCCGCCAGCATCCTCTCTGGCAACGGGCTGGCGTGGGGCCTCGTCACCCCTGCTCAGACCTAACAAGAAAGGTCAGTTCTTACTCAGACGCTGGGCTTCTCGAGGGGGTCACCCAGCACCCCCGCTGGCTTTGGCTCTTCTCCAGAGCCCCTCAGCTCCCACTGCATGTGGCTCCACCCTGCACCCACCACCCCGTGCTGTGCCCCACGCACCTTGCCGTTCTCCGTCTCGGCAGTGACCTTGCCTCCCTCCCGGGACAAGATCTTGGCCTTGACAAACTCTTCCTTGTCATCCGGCACGAAGCACTCAGTGCGGATGTCGAAAGGCCGGGTCTGGGCCTCCAGACGCTCCTTCTCTGACTTGCGGAGGTACTGGGCCGCCGCCCCGAAATCGGCCATCTGGGCATCGGTCATCCTGTCCCTCCTCTGCGGCTGAGACAGGAGGGCCCAGGCCTCAGTGGGCGGCATTGCCCTCTGCCCCTGACTCTCTGCCCCACCCCTCACCACCTGGGTCCTACCAGTCTCACCTCCCTACCTGGCCTGGGTCCAGCCCTCCCCAACTCGGGTTCTGCTTCCCTTGCCCTCTGACGTGAAGCTGAGGGAGAATCTGTGAGGGGTCTGCGTGGGGTGGAATTGGCTAGAGTTTGCTAAGGCGAGGTGCTGAGCTGCTCAGAGGAGAGCAGCCACCTGGCTTCCAGGAGAAAATTGGGGTGGTTCTCACCCGGCGATCTCTTCACAGAGAATCCTGGAGACTCTGGACCATGGGCGGAGCCACAGAGGTACAGCCAGGCAGAGGGAAGAATAGACAAGGAGAATGAGGAACAACGGAGGCAGCCCCGTGGGGAGAAGTAAGCTGGGCAGCTAAACCGAGAGCCAGCCGAGTGGGACAGACCGACATGGGCAGTCGGGCAGATGAGAGGCAGGGAGACAGGAAAGAAAGGATGCAGAGCTAGTAACAGTGAGAGGAGTGGGATGTGGAATCCGAGTTGGAAACAGAGAGGCAAGGAGATTAGAACACGCAGCTGTGAAGGGCAGGAGGAGAGACAGACAAAGACGTATGATAGTGACAATTACTGACAAAGACCAAGAGGCAAAATAAAATTGGACAAAGAGAGGGAAGCCGTCCAAGGAGGGACAAACATGGAGAAAGCACACGCAGGACACAGAAAGCAGGAGAGGACAGATGCAGGGAAAGAAATGCAGATGGGAGAAGAAAAGAGGTTTCTGGTTTTCCCCTTGGAACCTCCCCTCTGTCAGTGGAAACTTCCCAGGGCTGGAGAAAGTCAAGTTTTAGCAGAACCCTTGGGCGTCCGACTGACCTGCACCCCCGTTCCCCTCAAGTTGGGGGCTCTGAGGGCTAGCTATGGAGCTCCCACCCAAACCCCATCTTACCTGGTTCAGAGGAGTGTCAGTCTGTCCCTAGAGCAGGATCCTTTATATCCTGCTGCACCCACCCACTGCCTAAATTTGGAGTCCTTCCCTAGGGACCCTCCCTCCCACCTCTCTCCCCTCCCGGCCCCTCCTCCCTTGATCCCTTGGCTCTGGAGGTGACAAGAGGACAAGAGGGCCTCCAGATTTGCCCATGAAAGGTCTGTCGCCCTAGCCCCTCTGGCTCCAGGGCCTTTTTTTAGTCCTTGGGCACATTCCTCCCCTCCAAAGGACTGATGGGCAGATAGTGGGAAGACAGGACTTCTCACACCACTACTGCCCCCCCCCCCCCCCCCCCCCCCCCCCCCCCCCCCCCCCCCCCCCC
>NW_020838322.1:0-4810 GCF_003676395.1 Aethalodelphis obliquidens | reverse complement strand
CCCCCCCCACCCCCCCCACCCCCGCACCACCAGGCCCTTACCTTGGTTATTTTTAACCTGAAGGGTGAGTTGAGCACTCTTGGTGAGGGCCACCTTCTCCTGCAGGCCAGATGCTTGTCCCCTGCTCCCAACCACGGGCTCCCCTCCCTCCTTTCCTCCCCAGCCTGTCCTCACACAGCCCAGGCTGGGAGCAACTCCCCACTCTCTCTGGACCTGGAGTCCCATGGTGCTGGGGACTGGCAGCCAGAGCCAGGATGCCCAGGGAGGGGCTCTACTTCCCAGATCCTTGACTCAGTTTCCTTTTGTCAGGAAAAGAATTGCCAGGCTGTCCTCTCTGCGCGGTCCTGGTTTCCTTCTGATCCCCAAGTCTGCAGGCAGGTGTCCTCCTGGGAACGTGAGGCTGCATTACTCGGGGGACACATCTGGAGGCCCCAGCCCCTCCCCTGCTGCTCCTGATACAGTGACCACCGTCTAACCGCTCAAACAGGGGAAGGGATTTCCCCACGCCACCAAAGCAGATTCGCACCCAGACCCACAGTCCAGCACCCTCACACGTGGCCTTGGCCACCGTGGGTCCGTGCCCATTCTTAAACACACGCGTACAGATATTTCACACTTACACACTTAAGTCTGCAGATTTTCCTTCTTGCTTTTATGCACACTGAAACACACATTTGCACACATAAGCTTTTACCCCTCCTCTGTCACCCTCTGCTCCCGGTGAGGGGCGGGGTAGGGTGGGGAGGGGCAAGAGGCGTTAATCCCAGGGCCTGAGGCGGGAGGGGGTGGGGGCTGCTCCCTTCCGCCTCTCTGGGCTGCCAGAGGGTGCAGGTGCTGCTGAGGCTGGCTGGGGTCCTGGCCGCCCCAGGGATTTACAGGAGCTGGGCCCCAAGCTCTGCGTTCTGCAGGGCAGGGGCGGGGCTCTGCCGTCTGCTCCCCCTCCCCAGGTAGAACCCCAGCGCTCCCTCCCGACCATCGTGGGGCTCATACTCACACATCCATCTTCATGGGTGTCCCCCAGCGCCCCAGGCCCTCAGGGCCCCCCTCCCCAGCCTCCAGTGATGCTGTCTCTCAGAGGCGGTAGGTGTCAGGGCTTCAACAGGCCATGCCTGTTATGACTAAGTGGACATTGTGTGCAGGGAACAAAGCCAGACTCCCCTGCCCTGGCTTGCCCTACACCCTCACACCCAGGAACGCTCTCCCAGCTGCCCCTCCCAAACCATCTCCTGTCACCTCTCAATATAGCTCTAGAGTGGGGAGGTGGGTAGGACGGACAGGGGTCAACTTCTCTGCTTTCCACCAAATATGTGGTCTCTCCCCCAATGCGCCAACTCCTTAGGACCCTCCACCGCCCCATTAATGGACTCAGGGATACATCTGTCTGCAGGGAACCTGTACTCCATATCCAGTGTCCTTGGGGGGACCTGAATCAACCCCACATTCCCGCCTCCGGCAGGTACATATGCCAAATTGTTCCCCCAGGGGATGCAAGCTACTTGTCCCCAGCTCTAGGTCACTGGAGGACCTAGCGTGCAAGCTGGGGGTCAGCCTGTGGCCCAGTGCGCCACTGCCTGGTTCCCATTGCCACGGGGACGTGATAAGGGGCTGAGAACACCAGGTCAGGCTGGGTCAGGCCCAGATGACAAAGACTAGGCTTTGTCCTCAGGGAACCCTATGTCCTGAGCAGGCCAGACTGGGTACAGGTGGAGTGGGGGTGAGGGGTAGGCAGGCAGTTCCCACTGTCTCCTGTGGAAGGAGGAGGAGGGGAGGGGTTAAATTGGTCCCAGGGCTCTGCTTCCCATCTGGTCTGGTTTGCCCTTCTCTCCCTTTCCTAGGTCCCCTTCTCTCCCCAGCTCTCACATCCATCCCTGCTCTCCGTCCTCCCTCCACTGCCTCCTAGAGCAACTCCTCATTCTGCTAGAAGTCCTGGCCAGTGAGGGCACGGGATGGAGACTGCTGCCACAGGGAAGGGGACGCGGAGGCAGGGCTAGCCTTGGCACCGGGTTGCCCCTCTTGTGCCTGGCTCCCTGTATGTCTGCCTCCCTTTCCCTCTTCCTGGTTCCCTGTCTCAAAGTTGGGCCTGGCCTCTGATTCTCCCTCGCACCACGTTTCTGCCCATCGCGGGGTCTGACATGCCTGCATTTCCATAAGTCTCTGCCTTCTCTAAGCCCACCTCGGTTTGCTCTCTGCCTGTCTCATCTCTGCCTCCACACCCTGCTCCAGGGTCTTCATCCGCTTCTCTCTAACCTGTTCTCCACTTTCCTGACTTTGCTTGCATCTGAAGGTGACCCAGGATTCTCTCCTTTGCCCAGTACCGCCCCACCTCGCTCTCCCAGCTTCTTGATCCAAGGCTCACCCTCCCTGTCTCCTCTCCAATCCTCTCTCGGCACCCTCCTTCTGTGGCTCGGCTGCCAGCCCTGTCAACCGCCCCCCATCCCCCGGTCTGCTGCCCAGTCTCTGGCTGTTCCTCAGCCTCTCTCCTCTGCTCTGGGAGCTTGGATTCTCTGGGCATCCCCTGCGTCTCCCATTTCAAGTGTGTCCCTCTCTTTCCTTCACTTATCTCCTCATTGCTCTCCAGGTCCTTCCTAGGAAGAGGAGCAGGGCTAGGCGAGGAGAGTGGAGGAGGATGTGAGGAGAGGACACAGCACTTCCTCTATCTTTTCTCTCTGTTGGTTTCCCTGGTCACCGTCCTCCAGGTTTTTGAACCCTCTCCTTCTCTCTCCACTACCCCACTCCTCAGGTCTTGCCTTTGGTTTTTTTGTGGGTTTTTTTGTTTGTTTTTTTGCGGTACGCAGGCCTCTCACTGCTGCGGCCTCTCCCGCCGCGGAGCACAGGCCCCGGACGCGCAGGCCCAGCGGCCACGGCTCACGGGCCCAGCCGCTCTGCGGCACGTGGGATCCTCCCGGACCGGGGCACGAACCCGTGTCCCCTGCATCGGCAGGCGGACTATCAACCACTGCGCCACCAGGGAAGCCCAGGTCTTGCCTTTTTCCTTCCCTACTCCCCTTCTCCCCTCTCCCTCTCCTCCCATTCTCTAATACTGGCATTCCCTTCTTCCCAGCTGCTGCATTGGGAGCTCAGAGCCCAGAATGGCTGTGTGTGGTGCATGGGGGAGATTCAGGCCAGGGCCTCCCAAGCCCCTGCCCTCTGTGGCCCATAGTCCCAGGCCTTCCCTGAGCAGCCCAGGTGTGGCAGCGACTCCAGGGGAGCTAGGCTTGTTTAGGTGGAGGGGAGCCTGCTCCTTCCTCCATTTTCCAGCCCTCCGGCAACCCATTCCCTCCCCTCCCTTCCCCAGGGTCCTGCTCACACGTGACTCTCCCCAATCCCTCCTCTGCCTGCCTCCCCTCCAGATGGCCTGCTCTAAATGGGCCAAAGGACCCCCGTCTTCCAGCAAGACCAGACGAGGAGGGTCTCGGGAACGGAAGCTACCGTGGGAAGTAACGAGGGAGAAGAATGGAGTGCCTTGGACCAAGGGCCAGGCCCCGGGAGGAGGTGAGGAGGAGAGGAAGGTGGGCTAGGGTACAGTTCTCCTGGTCGTGGTGGGGAGGTGGTTGGAGACCATGGAGGCTGTGTCTGGAAGGGGGTGGGCTGTGGATGCAAGTCCTTGTGTCCCTCAGATACCTGCCGCGGACGGGGGCTGGGGGCCCACCTGCCCAAGTGGGTCATGCCTCAGGGGGCACCCTTACACACCAAACCTCCTCCCCACAGCCCAGCTTCAGTATTGTCAGAGGTGAGGGTCGTGTTGATCAGATTTGGGGTGTAGGGCCATGCAGGTGGGCTCACTTGCTCTAGAAGAGCCTTAAGGGCCTCCCTAAATCTCCTTTACCTCCCAGGGTCTCTGGGCCAGGGAGAGGGCTGGCAGGAGAGGTGTCGCCTGCTGAGAAGGAAGTGAAGGGGAGCACCTGGCAGGGCTGCACCAGGATGCTCAGAGCCTCACAGGCTCCCTAGGGAGGCCTCTTGGGTCTGGACTCCTCCTCCGGAGCACCCACCCCCACCCCGCGTCCATGTCCCTCTGTTCCTGTGGCTGGCAGACTGCGAAGAAAAGTCTAGAGGCAGGATCTCACTTCAAGGAAAATTGCTTTATTCTGCTTCCTCCAAAGGGGCTGCTCTCCAGGCTCCAGGACTGGGAGCTTCGTTGCACCCTCAGGACGGGGCAGATCAAGGAGATGTGGCACAGCTACTCCTCGTTCAAGCCCTTTGGAAAGGAAACAAAGTCCAAACTAGCTCCGGAGAGGTGGGTGTTGGGCAGGGATGGGCACAGGCAACAAAGGGGAGATGGGCACCGATGGGGGCAGGACCACCGTGTGGCCTGAGGGAGGCCCCCTGGTGGTGGGAGATGGGTCCTAGGGGTCAGTGTGGAGGGCAAGTCCTGGAGGGTAGGGCTCTGGGGTCAGCTGGAGGGATGCTTCCTGGGTGAGGACAAGGGGTCCTCTGGGAGGTGCACCTTAGGTTGGAATTACAAGGTTGAAAGCCTAAACTAGGTGGAAGAGAAGTAGAAATAGCAGTTGGGGGAAATTGGGACACACTAGGTGTCTATCAGTTGGGGTCTTTGCTGACCACCCTAGGGCTGGGATTCACAAAATCATTGGTAGTCAGAATGGGAAGAAGCCTAGAAATCGTGGAGGACTGAGTTACCCCACCTCTGGGGTCGTGGGGTTCAGCTGTGGGGGTGAATGAAGGGGAGGGATGCTGGGGCGAGGGGCTCTGTCTGAGGGGGACCGATGTGTGTGTGGGCGCTGCCATGCAGGAAACCCACCTTGGCGCCGATGTCGCGGCTCTTGGCCCGCAGCTTGTTGACCTGGGACTCGGC
>NW_020838321.1:0-19389 GCF_003676395.1 Aethalodelphis obliquidens | reverse complement strand
GCTCTCCTCCTCCCCGGGGGATTGTTTTCTCTCAACTGTCAAAGAGTAGTGCTTAAACAATAAAAACAAAACTTCAGACTCACGTGAATCCAATAGATAGCACCTCTGCCTGCTCTTAATGTCTCTGTCATGTTGTCTGCCCCACTGATGCCCTGTAGTGGGTGGGAATGGCTAAAGATTAACATTTTAACATCATGTAGGAATGATGCCTCACTTTTCCCCTTCATGTCAAAGACCATCGATATTCTCTCATTTAATACAGGAGTTTCATGATCTGATTATTAAGTCTAGACCATCCTTAAAACAGTTTTGCAGAAGCTTCCTTTTGCTTCTCAAACAATTGTCAGAATTTACCTTCTGGCTAATCAACCTAGTGGAAGAATTTGGTCATAATATTCTCACTGGTAGGTGCAATAGGTATGATGCTTAATCACAGTCAGTCAGTACCTCTGGCCAGTAACTGTGGTAAATCTGAGAAAACTGAGGCCACACACACACACACACACACACACACACAAAGACACACATGCTAGAGAACACATCATCAGATGATTTTGGACATGAGAGACTGCCAAGATCCTTTCTAATTTTTCAGTAAGTCCCTCAAAAATAGCCAGCATTCAATGCATGAATGAATGAATTAGGAGGAAGAGGGGACTTTTTTGTTTTGGGAGCTGGTTTTTGCCTTCCCTGAAAAATAGCAATAGAGCAGACTTAAATTTGCTTAGTAACTTGACATTTTTCTAGGGTTTCTTCCTGTACTGCCTAAAGACAGTACCTCAGGACAGTTGTATGTGAGACTTCGCAGCTGCTATGATCATGATAGCCCATATAGCTTCTTTTTATTCCTTTACATTCTTATAATAGTAATAATAGCTAACTATTATTTAAGCAAGCACAATGAGCCTGGCGCTTTTAAGCACTTTACATGATTAACTGAATCCTTACAACAATCCCATGCAGGTGGTACTGTTATTACCTGCATTTGGAGATGAGGAAGCTAGGGAACATGTAACCAGCCCAGGGTCACACAATGAAGGAGTGATGGATCTCTGATTCAAACAAAACCCAGCAGCCTAGCCACAGCACCCTGTGGGTTTGTTTAATTATACAGTAAAACTGACTTTTTTTTTCCCCTTTCGATGTACAGTTCTATGGAGTTTTAATATATGTACAAGTTAATTAACAACCACCATAATCAGGATACAAAACAGTTCCACCAGCACCCAGGTTTTAACCACCACATAATACTTCCTCTATATACTAGAACCCATTACAAGGCTAAAGGCGAGAAGGCAAGAACTTTTCAACCTTAAGAGGTAAACGTGTTATCTTAGAAAAGAAAAGCAACCCACGTTGAAGACCTCAAAGGTTATGACACAATTTCCTTGGAAACCCTGTGTTACTGCCACTTAGTTCTCTATCTTCCTTTGAACTCTCCCATATACAACCCCAGCCTGAGAACATTCCTCAGAGCTAGGGGGTGTGATGTGCTGCACCCTTGCTGTCTGACTTCAGCAACTGCTGCCCAATCCTAAAGTGTCTCACTGTGATTTCCATGCTGTCTTACCATCTCAGGTAGTTTTAAATTGAAAGTGCTTTCATGGCTGGCTGGGAATATTTTCACATTGCTAGTGAGCTTTGTCAAGTACCACGGACAGATCACAGCATGAGTGGAGATCCTGACCCACAATTCTGATGAAGAAAATAGGAAATTACATATACAGGAAATTTGGAATGCAAACATCCAAAGAAACACACCAGTAAAGTATCCTAAAAAACAAAAACTGATATAAAGTCCTGATCCTGATGCTTTAAAAAGTGGAGTCATCTGCAGTTACAGAGCCAGAAGAGAGGTCAGCAGGCAGCAGCTTGACTTCTACATTTGTGCCTATAACTGTGCTGGAAAATATGTTCTACTCAGAATTTACCACTTCTCATGAAGGTCTGTACTTGATCTGAGAACAAAACCATCGATGCAGCTCTACCCACCACCAGTCCCTCCCATCAGGAAACCTACACAAGCCTCTTAGATAGCCTCATCCACCAAAGGGCAGACAGCAGAAACAAGAAGAACTACAATCCTGCAGCCTGTGGAACAAAAACCACATTCACAGAAAGATAGACAAGATGAAAAGGCAGAGGGCTATGTACCAGATGAAGGAACAAGATAAAACCCCACAAAAACTAAATGAAGTGGAGATAGGCAACCTGCCCGAAAAAGAATTCAAAATAATGATAGTGAAGATGATCCAGGACCTCGGAAAAAGAATGGTGGCAAAAATTGAGAAGATGCAAGAAATGTTTAACAAACACCTAGAAGAATTAAAGAACAAACAGAGATGAACAATACAATAACTGAAATGAAAACTACACTAGAAGGAATCAATAGCAGAATAACTGAGACAGAAGAACGGATAAGTGACCTGGAACACAGAATGGTGGAATTCACTGCTGCGGAACAGAATAAATAAAAAAACAATGAAAAGAAATGAAGACAGCCTAAGAGACCTCTGGAACAACATTAAATGCAACAACATTCACATTACACTGGTCCCAGAAGGAGAAGAGAGAGAGAAAGGACCAGAGAAAATATTTGAAGAGATAATAGCTGAAAACTTCCCAAACATGGGAAAGGAAATAGCCACCCAGTCCAGGAAGCGCAGCGAGTCCCATACAGGATAATCCCAAGGAGAAACATGCCGAGACACATAGTACTCAAATTGGCAAAAATTAAAGACAAAGAAAAATTACTGAAAGCAGCAAGGGAAAAATGACAAATAACATACAAGGGAACTCCAATACGGTGAACAGCTGATTTCTCAGCAGAAACTCTACAATCCAGAAGGGAGTGGCATGATATACTTAAAGTGATAAAAGGGAAGAACCTAAAACCAAGATTACTCTACCTGGCAAGGATCTCATTCAGATTCGATGGAGAAATCAAAAGCTTTACACAGAAGCAAAAGCTAAGAGAATTCAGCACCACCAAACCAGCTCTACGACAAAGGCTAAAGGAACTTCTCTAAGTGGGAAACACAGGAGAAGAAAAGGACCTACAAAAACAAACCCAAAACAATTAAGAAAATGATAACAGGAACATACATATTGATAATTACCTTAAAAGTAAATGGACTAAATGCTCCAACCAAAAGACACAGGCTTGCTGAATGGATACAAAAGCAAGACCCATCTTTATGCTGTCTACAAGAGACCCACTTCAGACCTAGGGACACATACAGACTGAAAGTGAGGAGATGGAAAAACATATTCCATGCAAATGGAAATCAAAAGAAAGCTGGAGTAGCAATACTCAGATAAAATAGACTTTAAAATAAAGAATGTTACAAAAGACAAAGAAAGACACGACATAGTGATCAAGGGATCAATCCAAGAAGAAGATATAACAAATATAAATATATATGCACCCAACATAGGAGCACCTCAGTACAAAAGGCAACTGCTTTTTGTATTTATAGCTAACAGCTGTAAAAGAGGAAATCGACACTAACACAGTAATAGTGGGGGACTTTAACACCTCACTTACACCAATGGACAGATCATTCAAACAGAAAATTAATATGGAAACACAAGCTTTAAATAGACACAATAGACCAGATAGATTTAATTGATATTTATAGGACATTCCATCCAAAAACAGCTGACTACACTTTCTTATCAAGTACGCATGGAACATTCTCTAGGATAGATCACATCTTGGGTCACAAATCAAGCCTCGGTAAATTTAAGAAAATTGAAATCATATCAAGCATCTTTTCTGACCACAACGCTATGACATTAGAAATCAATTACAGGGAAAAAAACATAAAAAACACAAACATACGGAGGCTAAACAATACGGTACTAAATAACCAAGAGGTCACTGAAGAAATCAAACAGGAAATCAAAAAATACCTAGAGACAAATGACAGTGAAAACACAACAATCCAAAACTATGGGATGCAGCAAAAGCAGTTCTAAGAGAGAAGTTTATAGCTATACAAGCCTACCTCAAGAAACAAGAAAAATCTCAAATAAAAAATCTAACCTTACACCTAAAGGAACTAGAGAAAGAAGAACAAATCCAAAGTTAGCAGAAGGAAAGAAATCATAAAGATCAGAGCAGAAATAAATGAAACAAAACAATAGCAAAGATCAATAAAACTAAAAAGCTGGTTCTTTGAGAAGATAAACAAAATTGACAAACCATTAGCCAGATTCATCAAGAAAAAGAGCGAGAGGACTCGAATCAATAAAATTAGAAATGAAAAAGGAGAAGTTACAACAGACACCGCAGAAATACAAAGCATCCTAAGAGACTACTACAAGCAACTCTGTGCCAATAAAATGGACAACCTGGAAGAAATGGACAAATTCTTAGAAAGGTATAGCCTTCCAAGACTGAACCAGGAAGAAATAGAAAATATGAACAGACCAATCACAAGTAATGAAATTGAAACTGTGATTAAAAATCTTCCAACAAACAAAAGTCCAGGACCAGATGGCTTCACAGGTGAATTCTATCAAACATTTAGAGAAGAGCTAACAGCCATCCTTCTCAAACTCTTCCAAAAAATTGCAGAGGAAGGAACGCTCCCAAACTCATTCTATGAGGCCACCATCACCCTGATACCAAAACCAGACAAAGATACTACCAAAAAAGAAAATTACAGACCAATATCACTGATGAATATAGATGCAAAAATCCTCAACAAAATACTAGCAAACAGAATCCAATGACACATTAAAAGGATCATACACCATCATCAGGTGGGATTTATCCCAGGCATGCAAGGATTCTTCAATATATGCAAATCAATGTGATACACCATATTAACAAACTGAAGAATAAAAACCATATGATCATCTCAATAGATGCAGAAAAAGCTTCTGACAAAATTCAACACCGATTTATGATAAAAACTCTCCAGAATGTGGGCATAGAGGGAACCTACCTCAACATAATAAAGGCCATATACGACAAACCCACAGCAAACATCATTCTCAATGGTGAAAAACTGAAAGCATTTCCTCTAAGATCAGGGACAAGACAAGGATGTCCACTCTCACCTCTATTATTCAACATAGTTTTGGAAGTCCTAGCCACAACAATCAGAGAAGAAAAAGAAATAAAGGGAATACAAATTGGAAAAGAAGAAGTAAAACTGTCACTGTTTGCAGATGACATGATACTATACATAGAGAATCCTAAAGATGCCACCAGAAAACTACTAGAGCTAATCAATGAATTTGGTAAAGTTGCAGGATATAAAATTAATGCACAGAAATCTCTTGCATTACTATACAATAACAATGAAAGATCAGAAAGAGAAATTAAGGAAACCCTCCCATTTACCACTGCAACGAAAAGAATAAAATACCTAGGAATAAACCTACCTAGGGATACTAAAGACCTGTATGCAGAAAACTATAAGGCACTGATGAAAGAAATTAAAGATGATACTAACAGATGGAGAGATATACCATGTTCTTGGATTGGAAGAATCAATACTGTGAAAATGACTATACTACCCAAAGCAATCTACAGAGTCAATGCAATCCCTATCAAATTACCAATGGCATTTTTTACGAAACTAGAACAAAAAATTGTAAAATTTGTATGGAGACACAAAAGACCCCGAATAGCCAAAGCAGTCTTGAGGGAAAAAAATGGAGCTGGAGGAATCAGACTCCCTGACTTCAGACTACACTACAAAGCTACAGTAATCAAGACAATATGGTACTGGAACAAAAACAGAAATATAGATCAATGGAACAAGATAGAAAGCCCAGAGGTAAACCCACGCACTTATGGTCAACTAATCTATGACAAAGGAGGCAAGGATATACAATGGAGAAAAGGCAGTCTCTTCAATAAGTGGTGCTGGGAAAACTGGACAGCAACATGCAAAAGAATGAAATTAGAACCCTCGTTAACACCATACACAAAAATAAACTCAAAATGGATTCGAGACCTAAATGTAAGACCGGACACTATAAAACTCTTAGAGGAAAACATAGGAAGAACACTCTTTGACATAAATCACAAAAAGATCTTTTTTGATCCACCTCCTGAAGTAATGGAAATAAAAACAAAAATAAACAAATGGGACCTAATGAAACTTTAAAGCTTTTGCACAGCAAAGGAAACCATAAACAAGACCAAAAGAGAACCCTCAGAATGGGAGAAAATATTTGCAAATGAATCAACGGAAAAGGAGTAATCTCCAAAATATATAAACAGCCCATGCAGCTCAACATTAAAGAAACAAACAACCCAATCCAAAAATGGGCAGAAGACCTAAATAGACATTTCTCCAAAGAAGACATACAGATGGCCAAGAAGCACATGAAAAGCTGCTCAACATCACTAATTATTAGAGAAATGCAAATCAAAACTACAATGAGGTATCACCTCACACCAGTTAGAATGGGCATCATCAGAAAATCTACAAACAACAAATCCTGGAGAGGGTGTGGAGAAAAGGGAACCTTCTTGCACTGTTGGTGGGTATGTAAATTTATACAGCCACTATGAAGAACAACATGGAGGTTCCTTAAAAAACTAAAAATAGAATTACCATATGACCCAGCAATCCCACTACTGGGCATATACCCAGAGAAAACTGTAATTCAAAAAGATGCATGAACCCCAATGTTCATTGCAGCACTATTTACAATAGCCAGGTCATGGAAGCAACCTAAATGCCCATCGACAGACGAATGGATAAAGAACATGTGGTACATATATACAATGGAATATTACCCAGCCATAAAAAGGAATGAAATTGAGTCATTTCTTGAGACGTGGATGGATCTAGAGACTGTCATACAGAGTGAAGTAAGTCAGAAAGAGAAAAACAAATATCGTATATTAATGCATGTATGTGGAAGCTGGAAAAATGGTACAGATGAACCGGTTTGCAGGGCAGAAGTTGAGACCCAGATGTAGAGAACAAACGTATAGACAACAAAGGGGGAAAGCCGCGGGGGTGTAGGGATGGTGGTGTGCTGAATTGGGTGATTGAGATTGACATGTATACACTGATGTGTATAAAATTGATGACTAATAAGAACCTACCAAAAAAAGAAAAACCATTGATGGTAAAGGAGAAAAAAGGAAGTTCATTAAGTTTCTTATCAATGAAACGGAGATGATTAATTTTAAAAATTTCTGTAGTTGTATTTTAAGTAAACTAATGTAATGTTAAAAATATATATAAAGTCCTGATCCTATAAGTGACATAGAACTAGTAGTCCCTATTTATTCGCAAATCAAATACCTTCAAAAACCAAATTAATTTGGTTCTGAACTTGTTTAAATGGCCTTGCCTTTCTGCTTGAGCATTCATCCTGTTTCCTGTTCCTTTTCACATCTTAACTGATTTTCACTAAAAGGGGATCTTAGTTGCCCAACTTAAAGCTTTCTATTATCTCCAGTTTTCTCAACATTTAACATGTAGCCTAAAGAGATTTCTCATTTTCCACTGTTCACTTTAAACTTTATGGTTAAATAAACTGGAAGAAAAATTAGATATGGTGACCTCTTTCCCTTAAATACTAGATATATATTTTACTGAAACACTTGCTAAGGAAAATGTCTTTTTCACTGGATGAAAAAGCTATTATGTAAAGGTTAATTCCAAGAAATGTACTGAAAATGTACAGCATGGGAACTTGGATGAAACTATTCAACAAAAGAAAACAATGCTTAACAGTCCCACTTACCCACTAACTCCCCCATTCAGCCTGGCTTCTATCAGTTCTAGGTACACTTGCTCATTTGTCAATAGGAAATGCTTCTTTTTTAACTAGACTGAAGGCATAATTAGGTTTCTACCCACATCTGTTGCTGAATAACTAACCACCCCAAAACTTAGTGACTTCAAACAAGCTTCTATTTGCTCTTTAGTTTGGCAGTTTAATCTGGGCTCAGCTCAATGGTTCTCCCACTCTGTGGGGATATGTATTTGCAGATCTCACTCCATGTCGGGAGCTTCAGCTGGGATGGCTGTAATAACTTGGAAACCTGGGCATTCTTCCATGGGTCCCTCTCTCTACCTAGAATATCGTCCCAAAGTAGGCCAGTTCAGGTTTGTTCACAAGGTCATCGTGTTCAGAAAAAGCATGAGAGTAGAAGCTGCAATGCCTCTGAAGCTCAGAGATCACGCAATGTCACTCTGCTGCATTCTACTGGTCAAAGCAAGTTGCAATGGCAGCACAGACTCAAGCTGACTGGAAGGGCTGCAAAGAATCTGTGGCCACTTTCATCCACCACAAGGTTTCAGCATGTTCATCCCCTTGAGGAAAAGGCAGTATAACATGCTATATATTCTGACCTATGTGAAGAAAATCCACTGTAAATTTATCAAATAAGAAATTTGATGCTGATTTAAATTTACCTCAGGAGTCAGATACATAGAACAGCTCATGACTGAGGAAAGGAAGGAACACAAGGCTGTGGGATTTTGATTTCATCATGAATCTTTTAGGAATAGTGTTTTAACTGTGCATGTATTACTTTCATAAATTTAAAGTGAAAAAACAAATCCGTTCAGGTACAAACCTAGGCAATCTCTACTCCCATCCTGACCCACCCTCATGGAGCACTTACACTATCAGAAAGCTAAATCAGGAAGTCAGCTATCTGCATAGTCTCTGTTAGGGGAGGTAATGAGGACACAGAAATGAAGGAACTTAGTATCTCAAAGTAGTACCCTATTACTCTCCGAGAAGGAGAAAGGAGGTTTTAGGCAGAATCCAAGCTTAGGATCCTGAGGCCCTAGAAACTCTTCCTTTCTTTTCCTGGCTCTACAACCAGGGAGAGGAGTAGAGTGACATGGGGTTGAAAGTGATTTCAGAATCCTGCTCTTAGCATTGGTCACCTACCAGCATTTCTCCATCTCTGACGCCAAACAAGGAGACAGAAACCCACGTGGAGACATTTGTTGCTGTATGTTTCCACCACTCCCTATGGATTCTGAGAGACCAGGAGACAGGCACCTGATGCCAAGTGCCTGCAACTCAAGTGATATTCTAATAAATGGATCAAATGGGACAAATATCTGGGCCTACAATATAGCAGGCTCACAGGGCCCAAGAACCAAGGACATTTAAAAATAAATGCCGCTCTTCTCTTTAAATTATATGTTCTTCTGTTTTCAAATAGTTACCCACAAATCAAAACTACAATGAAATATCACCTCACACCGGTCAGAATGGCCATCGTTGAAAACTCCACAAACGGGACTTCCCTGGTGGCACACTGGTTAAGAATCCGCCTGCCAATGCAGGGCACATGGGTTTAAGCCCTGTCCAGGAAGATCCCACATGCCATGGAGCAACTAAGCCTGCGCACCACAACTACAGGAGCCTGCGTTCTAGAGCCTGCGAGCCACAACTACTGAAGCACCCACGCGCCTAGAGCCCGTGCTCCGCAACAAGAGAAGCCACCGCAATGAGAAGCCCGTGCACCACAAAGAGTAGCCCCCACTCACCGCAGCTAGAGAAAAACCCACACGCAGCAACAAAGACCCAACACAGCCAAAAATAATTAATAATTAATTAAAAAAAAAACTACAAACATTAAATGCTGGAGAGGGTGTGGAGAAAAGGGAACCCTCCTACACTGTTGGTGGGAATGTAAATTGGTACAGCCGCTATGGAGGACAGTGTGGAGGTTCCTTTAAAAAAAAAAAACAACTAAATATAGAACTACCGTATGATCCAGCAATACCACTGCTGGGCATATACCCAGAGAAAACTCTAATTCGAAAAGGTACATGCACCCCAATGTTCACAGCAGCACTATTTACAACAGCCAAGACATGGAAGCAACCTAAATGTTCATCGACAGAGGAATGGATAAAGAAAATGTGGTATATATATATACAATGGAATTATTACTCAGCCATAAAAAAGAATGAAACAATGCCATTGGCAGCAAAAAGGATGGACCTAGAGATTATCATAGTAAGTAAAGTAAGTCAGACAGAGAAAGATAAATATCATATGATATTGCTTGTATGTGGAATCTTGAAAAATGATACAAATGAACTTATTTACAAAACAGAAAGAGTCACACAGTAGAAAAACTTATGGTTACCAAGGGGAAAGGGAAGAGGGGAAGGGATAAATTGTGAGATTGGGATTGACATATACACACTATATAAAATAGGTAACTAATAAGGACCTATTGTATAGCACAGGGAACTCTACTCAATACTCTGTAATGACATATATGGGAAAAGAATCTAAAAGAGTGGAAATATGTATAATTGATTCACTTTGCTCTACAGCAGAAACTAGCACAACACTGGAAATCAACTACACTCCAATAAAAAATTTTAAAAATACTAATTATTTTTTAAAAAATAACTACCCACATAATATAGTCGCTTACCTAAAAATGCCAGCTTATGCTATCTCAGAACCGGGCATAAGTAGAATCAGGGAACAAGTGTATTACCCTACTTAACTTTCATCTCAAAAAGGTGAAGTTCTTCTCACTACTGCTAGTAAACTACTCATGATCGTCAGTAAATATAAATTGGTTAGATGTTATGATAGAGAAAGGCTGCTTAAAGAGTGACCTCTATATCATGTTAATATAATTAATACATTATCATAAATTGAGAACATTCAGATCAGGCTGAAATCCTTTTCACCACCACTCCTAATTTCCCCACATAAAATTCTTCACTTAATCAGAAAAGCAGTGTAACACAGACCTGCCACTTCCTACTTGTGTGACTTCAGGCAATTGGCTTGTCTGTAGGAAGCGAAGTGGGAATAACAATCTACTTTTTAGGGATGTTGAGAGGATTCAGAGTTAATGGGATGTGCTTAGAAGAGTGCCTGGTACTTAGAAAAGGACCACTCCTAGATGCTAATGTGGGATCTCCAGTTCTGTGCAAAATGTTTCCCAATTATTTCCGGTGTCCCCAGGGTTGGCTCCCGTGGGTCGTGAATAAGGCCAGCCTGCTCTTACGTGAAGTCAGCATTTCCTTCCTCCCCAACAACAGCTCCCTTCAGTGGAAATTCATACTTGTGCACACAGGACACAGAACAGAAACATGCAAGTCTCACCACTCCACTGCTGCTGCTACTAACCTACAGAAAAATCATGTTCATTAGTGTCCCTACCAAAGAGGCTATCTCAGCACTTCTGACACACTAGTGCAGATTCCTGCCCTTGCCTCTCTCTGGTCCCTGGGTACTGCAATCACTACAGCTACCTCTGCTACTGTTAACTGCAAGGCCTCATGCTTGCTACTAGGCAAACTTGCCTACCTTATTTTCAGTATCTGTAAGATGTGCTGTATATCATCAGAAAAATCTTTGGTCTTAAACGAATTGAAAGGGAAAAAAAGAAAAAAAAATCTTTGTCCTGCCATGCAGATAAAACTCCTGCCGGGATCCCCACACTGGTCCACTAGACATGGCAAAATTCCAGCTACCATTGTAGCTCGTGCTCAAGCAGGGACCTCTGTCTTATTAACTTGCAATTCCTTAATATACCATCATATGGAGAATTCATTTCCCCCCAGTAAAATTAGCTGAGTACCAAGGTGCTATTCCCCTATCACATCAATGGTGAATGTTAAATGAAAATGTTACTCATCATTCTGTTACTTTAAGCAACACTAAATTAAACATCCATCTTCTGTATTTAAAAAAAAAACCAAAAAACCACCTTGAAATAGGGTACAAGACTTGATTACTATTAGCAAATCTAAAAGTTGTTCTACTTTAAGAACATAAGCATAAACATAACTTATGGGCTTCCCTGGTGGCGCAGTGGTTGAGAGTCCACCTGCTGATGCAGGGGACACAGGTTCATGCCCCGGTCTGGGAAGATCCCACATGCCGCGGAACGGCTAGGCCCGTGAGCCATGGCTGCTGAGCCTGCGCGTCCGGAGCACAGGCTCCGCAACAGGAGAGGCCACAACAGTGAGAGGCCCGCGTACCACAAAAAACAAACAAAGAAACAAACAAAAAACATAACTTGCAAGGTTGTAAGATCCTTTGGATCCCCTGAACCACTCACTCCACTTGGTGTCCACTCTCAAAATACTTCCAGATGGTCAATTTTCACTATAATCAGTGATTAAACCATGATACTATGAAATATTATGCAACAGTTGTAAAGAATAAGGAAGGTCTTTAACTAGGACAAAGATCCTCAAATTCTACTCACTGCAGAATATCAATAACCTGAATTATGTAAAAAGCATAGAAATCAAGCATTTCAATATGCATACACATATGGAGGTTAAGAGTTAACAGCAGGTCATTAACAGTAGTTAATTCTAGAGGAGAAACAAATGAAAGTAAGAGGATTAGTAGGAAGAGAGCTAGTCGGGATGAATTTTAACTTGCTTGAATTTTGAGTATGTAGTTGTATTTGCATTATGTCTTTTAAAAATTAGAGCACACCAAAAAAGAAATGAAAGGTGTGGTATTTTAAAATCAATAAAAGAATTAAAACATCATTCTCTAAAATTGCCTTCTGGTGGCAGAATCTCTACCACTGGCAAATTTCTACTTGCAGTTTATCCCTTAAGGCATTCCATCAAGCTTTCATAACTTTAATTGACTGTTACGACTTCAGCACAGAGTAATGTAGTATTTCTGAGTTTCAGTCGTTCAGTGTGATACTCAAACTGTAATAGTCTCGTTTAGCTTAAAAGGGCACCCCCCCCCCCCGAACTGGGGTAAAGTGAATAACTCAGCACATGAAACAAGAACCTAGGTCTATGGGGAAAAGAGAAAGCTGTTTTTGATAGAGAATACCAGTTACCATAGAAGATATATAATTGACTTAAACAAAAATCAGTAGATGCTAAAATCAATGGCTGTGTTGAAGAATAAGATCGTTTCACTATATCATCCTACAGAATATTAATTATAAATGGAAAAAAAAACTTTCCGGTTGAGAAATGTGGTGGACAACACCTTAACCAAATAATAAAAGTTAACACAACCAATAATGGCATCATATGCCTTCTGATGTAATGCACCAGTACTTACTATTCCTGTGAAGATGCGTAACCTGAAATGAAGCATGAGGAAAACAATTAGAATAACCCAAATTAAGGAACATTCTTTAAACAGCTGGCATACGTTCTTCAAACTCTTAATGTTGTAAAGGACAAAAGCATAGAGTTGTTCCAAATTAAAGGAAACTGAAGAGATGTGACAACTAAATGCGATGAGGGATTAGGAACAGGGAGATTGTTGAAGGTTAATATTAAGACATTTGGCACACTCTGAATATAGACTGTGTATTAAAGACTACACCCATCTTTAAAGTCCTGAATTTCACCATTGTAAGAGAATGCCCTAATCCTTAAGAGATAAACTGAAGTATTCAGAGATGAACAGGTATGCTTGCAACTTAATTTCTGGGGGTCCACCACATAATACGTACATAATAGAAAGCAAATGTGAGTAGTGGATCACAATAAGGGGTACACAAGGGACTTCCTTGGTGATGCAGTGGTTAAGACTCCAAGCTCCCAATGCAGGAGGCCCGGGTTCAATCCCTGGTCAGGGAACTAGATCCCACATGCATGCTGCAACTAAGAGTTGGCATGCCACAACTAAGGAGCCGGCGAGCCGCAACTAAGGAGCACACATGCTGCAACTAAGACCTGGCACTACCAAATAAATAAAATTAAATTAAAATTTTAAAACATAATAAGAGGTACACAAGAATTCAGGGTACCATTTCTGTAACTTCTCTGTAAGTCTGAACCTTTCTCAAAATAAAGTTTCTTTTTTTAACTTATTTATCTGGCTGCGCTGGGTCTTAGCTGCAGCACACAGGATCTTCATAGCAGCATGTGGGATCTACTGCCCTGACCAGGGATCAAATCCGGGCCCCCTGCATTGGGAGCACAGAGTCTTAACCACTGGACCACCAGGGAAGTCCCAAAATAAAGTTTCTTCACTAAGTCTCTTTCTCAAAACTTACTATTTCCTGCTACTTGGGTGAACTCTCCTTGACTTGTTAATGCACCCAGAAAAAAAAATCCTACTCTATGAACAGAGATTTCTGCATTATCAAAATCTTAAAATTACCACTACCATTGTATTATTAGTTGAAATCAAGGAAACATACACACACCAAGACACCACACACATAATTATTCTTGGCCTGGGCAATTAAAAACTATTTGCCTTTCCACGGGCCAGATACTGTTTTAGGTGCTTGAGGAAAGCAGTGCACACAAAAGCATTCTGACTGTTAATGGAGATTACAATATAGTTGAGTAAAGTAGCGGACACAAAAGCCCACATATAACATTAAAACTCCACTATTTTGCAAGACATGAAGACGAGCAGGTGGATTATACAATTTAATAATGTCAAATACAGGAAGCACACTATATATTTAAGGATACTTACTCTGTTATCTAGTGGAAAATGTCTTAATATTAAAACTACATGCCAAGCACTAGGCTAAGTGCTCAATAAGCATTTAACACTCAAAGCCACTCTATGGACAGAAGTACCATATGCCCCCATTTTCTGGATGAAGAAAGAGGTTTAAAAAAGTTAAAAATGATTTGCCCAGTTATAGTAGTAAGGAAGAGAGGCCCATTGTGAACCCAGCTCTAATTGCAAGGGCCACAGAGCACCTCATACAGCAAACATCGAAATCCTTTAAAAAGGAAATTTCGTACCACAAACCTTCCCTGATTACCAAACATTAGCACATTGTTTTAGCAGCTTCACCAACCTGCCTTTTTGGAGCTGAGGATGAGAGCTGTAACGTACCCTAGAGATCATACTACTGTACCGTTAACTCTACCTACAAACTAGTGTTAAGCCCTGACTGAGACCATGGGCAGAATACAAAGAAAGGATGGCCAAAAGTTAAGCGTAAACGGATGATACATATAAAAATCATAACAGGGTGAGCCTCTGAGAAAGGAGTAGCAAGGGACTGGAGAAACACACTAATAACAATTCTTTCATTCCTTAAAATAACAAACCAAGTCACACATCAGTAACATTTATATATTCATGATAAATTTCCCATTTATCCTTGCATTAGGCAGAAACTTACAGCTCCTCATCACTGATTCTACCATGCCAATAAAACAAATGCTTGGAAACTCATTTTGCTTTGTTCATGATAAGGACTCTTGCAAGAGGCGGAAGCAAGAGGGGGAAGAGAGTGAATCACACTCATCGGTTCAACAAGAAACATCTATCTTTTCCTGACAGCTTCCAGGTCACTTGCTGCATCAGGACAGGATGCAATCCAGTTGTTTTGATGCTTTGCATCGCTTTCCCTTTTCCCTAAAGTCCACAAAAACACCTAAGCCTTCAACATACAGCACCACTGTTTATGTGAACTAACAAAGGAAAGAGAACCTTACTAGAATGTGGCTTATCACTTTTTCATGGGTTTCATATTCTTCTCAGACTTCCACTGAATACAGTAAAATCCTTAAAATAGTGCCCGGGCTTTCTGTGAACATACAATGTAACTCATTTTATTTTCTCTTCAGTGCATCTTTTTCCAATTATGAGTCAAAATTTACTAATACCAGGCCTGCAACTGAGAACGGATGTGTACATTAAAACTGTTAAAGGGACCTGTAGTTGGGAAGGAATTACTACGTAAAATCTCCTATAAACTGTCTGCAGGTTGTTTTTTCCCAACCTTCACCTCTGCCTCCCAAAAAGCAAATTATAGAAAGATGGGCTTTAGACTACTACCCACTGGGATTGTTAACTCAAACAAAAACATCTGCCACAACCTTTCTACCTACCATGGGTTATCTGGGGTAAAAGATTTTGAAAATTAATACACTTGCAATTCCAGCCAAATAAATTGACTTCCTTGATACTTGATGTACCAATAATAAACAAAGGCATAAAATGCTTTTTAAAACTTTATTTCAACATAACTATACTTACAGAAATACACTCATATTGGTTATTAGAACGCAATTTAACTTATCCTACACAATTTGGACCAAAAAACTTGGTACATGGTTTGCTTTAAAAAAGAAAGAAAAAGCATTTGCAATCTGGTTTATTTTTCCATCTATTACAAATGTATATAAAAGATCCACCATCAAATGCTGCTAAAGCAAACAGCATGAACCTTGAGAAATTAAACTTTGGTTTGTCTCTGAAAAATAACACGTATTGCACTGTAAAAGTTTATAAAATTGGTGCAACAAAACATTGTTGTAATGTTTCAATGCCAGTTCACAAAGTTCGATAACTAATGGATGTTGATGAGGGTGGGGAGAGCCTATGTGTACGTGTGAAAATATAAAAGCAATCCAATCTAGTTAATATTGCATGTAGATCACAAGTTTACTCAAATCAAGATTCAGATAATTTCTTAAATCTGAATTAACACTACCAGTCCAGTTCATCTGCTGAGGTCAACAAGGAAACTGCACAGTAGCTGTTTTTCTGATTTGTGCAAAAAAGAAAATGAAGTTTCTTCCCCCAGGTTTTCAGTCTAGAACTGAAACTACAGGAAAGGTATTCCTTCCACTGTCAACATTCATGGGGTGATAGGCGATGACTCAAGCTTAAATCTGAATTAGCACTCAGATGAGAAATAGTTCCCAAAGTTAAAGACCACATGACTTTAGAAGTGACTCTAGAGGGAATCTAAAGTCATGACAAAGATAAAATGGCCCTTCTTGGGAGACCAGAGTAAAACACCCAGCCATAGTCATAAGAAACCTTAACAAAAAATGCAGCCCTTTGTGAATGACACCTCAATTTAAAAAAGAAAAAAAGGCAGCCCCATAGAAGCAGCTCTGAAAAGAGGAAGAAAATATAACTTAAAATACCTTGAAAACCAATGTGAATATAGGTTCAGAAGATAGTTAAAAGATATATTTTTATAAGACTACCAAGGATTAGGCTTATATTCTAATATTTCAACTTTTGCTCTAGTACTAAACATCAATCTACAAATAACATGTTCACTTTTCATTCCTTTATCAAAAGGGAAAATTCTACCTTCAATCCTATCCAGTGGAGGGTATACTGAGAAAATAAAAAGATTCAAACAGTTCCATGCAAATATCACATTTTTCAAATGGAAGAACTCCCAACTAGACCAGAAGTTCTTATTACTAATGCACTTTTCATTGAAACAATTTTTAATAAGAACAAATACATGGCATTAAGGTTCAGAACCTAATATAGGCCTGACAATCAAGTCCTTGTTTTCTGGAAGAAAGGCCTCAAGTTCATTCAATTTCCAGTAACAATGTTTTCACAGATCATTTTCATAATAAGGAGTTTTAATTTCCTTCACATTTTTGTTTTTGGCATTCTAGTCTTAAAATCTAGACAAGAAAATTAGTCCAATTCCCCAGAAGTCAGATTTTTTTTCTTTTGAAGTATCAAAAGAATCCACAAAACCTCTTCCCAAAACTGATTCCCAATCTGTAATTTGTACTTAACATGAATCTTTTCATGTATACTGTAAAAGGTAACTTATATAAAATGTACCCATGAATATTAAAAAATAGTTGTTAGAAAGATTTAACTAGCCTTATAATTTAAGTTTTAAAACATAAATATTTGCAGCTTAATCTTCCATTGACAATGATTGTCGGAGCTTAGAATTCAACATCATTTACAAATCCCCAACGTGCACACAAAACACACACCAGTAACACAACTTACTCCTCATGTCTTGAGAGAATCTTCCGCTTCTTTAAATCTTTGGCCTCCCAGTCAATTCCAAGTTCAAATGTCTTTTAACTTGGACTTCTCAGAATTTTAACAAGTTTTCCACCCATACTTCAATACTTTTCCTAATCTTTCCTGTTGCATTGCCAAACTCTGAAACCTGCTTCAGAGGTCATCAGACAGAAGAAAATCAATGAAATATAAAGTGGTTATTTCAGAATAGAACATGGGAGAACTGGAATTGTTCAGGGTTCCCTATGGGGATCATACTTTATTGGACTACAATGAATAACTGCTGTCAACAAGAAAAATCCTTTACTGGATTCTTTCATATTCTTTGGTGACTGGCCAAAGAACCTACCAACAAAGTTTGGAAGTACATACTCTTCCATACAAAGTGCCCCACAGGAACACGAGAATAGCTGCAGCTCATTTGAGTCCTCGCCTGTAGAAAAAGGCAGTCACAGGAACAGCTAGGACACCCACTAGTTGGTGGAGATCCCTGAGAAAGTGTGATTTTTTTAATCTGGACTGAATTTAACTTTCACCAGCCTTTTTCACTGTATTCACAGGAAGTAGCAGCTGGTCTACCAGCACTCATACTACCTTTCTCATCATAGGTTTTCTGTAAAATCGCTATGGCTTTGGAATCTCACAAACTGATATTCTGTATAACTTGAAGGAGTAAATTATGCCTCCTAATTCCAGATTTGCAGTTTCCAAATAAAAATTACAGTTCTTTATTCAGCGGAGTAGACATAAAAACACCAACCATCTATGAAAGAGGTTTCCCTCTAAAATACGATTTAACACTGTACATTTAGGAAGTAGATGTACTAAGACAGGCCAAAAGTTTACTTATGGTTGGTATTTGAGATAAAAATCCATTCAGAAAAAAAAAAATCCATTCAGTATAGACCTAGTGGCTTATTTATTGTAAAGTTCAAACTGAGAGCTATGAATTCATTATACGCATTTAAAATAAATAACTTATGAAATGCAGATTCTGGCATAGATATGAATATCAAAATCAATGAATTTAACCTGCATGTTTCATTTGCTCAGAAATTTGCACACATTAATATTCTGCAAAAACGACAATTGCAGCAAAGGAAAAAAGAAAACTGCCCTTTTGCAAACAAGATTAAAAGCATCCCTCCAAAGAGGAAAAAATAAAATGCAAATATATGTATAAAGTGTTACTGTTCAACAAAAATGCTAGTTCTAGAAAAAAATGTAACTGCATAGATTAAAAAACAATGTGCAACATCTTAAGCTATTAAAGCACCGAAATAAAAAAACACACCAAAATCAATGTTTTTATGACAATTAACATATACACAAATAAGAAATATGTATTGATCAAAACTCAGGAAGTAAATACCTGGGCTGATACACTGTCCATTGTTGGCAGAACTTCTCTTCAATTTAAATGTCTCTTTTCATTTCTAAAACAATTTTAAAGTGCTAACTTTATATAAAGCAGGCAAATTCTTCAAGTAATTTGCTATTTAAGTATGCCAATTTTTACAGAGCTAAACAAGGAACTAAGAATAAACTAAAGTGAAACAGGAGTAGACATGGGGAAAAAACTCAATAGTTATAGTTGAACAAATCGACAGAATGCTCTAATACCACCTTGGCCCTCTTGGTTCAATTAAAAGCAAAAGCTAATAGATTTAGCTGGTTTATTACACTAAC
>NW_020838320.1:0-19560 GCF_003676395.1 Aethalodelphis obliquidens | reverse complement strand
AGGAAAGAAATCATAAAGAGCAGATCAGAAATAAATGAAAAACAAATGAAGAAAACAATAGCAGAGATCAATAAAACTAAAAGCTGGTTCTTTGAGAAGAAAATCAAAATTAATAAACCCTTAGCCAGACTCATCAGGAAAAAAAGGGAGAGGACACAACTCAGTAAAATTAGAAATGAAAAAGGAGAAATCACAACTGACACTGCAGAAATACAAAGGATTATAAGAGACTACTACAAGCAACTATATGCCAATAAAATGGACAACCACGAAGAAATGGACAAATTCTTGGAAAGGTACAATTTTCCAAGACTGAATCAGGAAGAATTAGAAAATATAAACAGACCTATCACAAGTAATTAAATTAGACTGTAATTAAAAATCTTCCAAGAAACAATAGACAAGGACCAGATGGCTTCACAGGCAAATTCTATCAAACATTTAGAAAGACCTAACATCTATTCTTCTCAAACTCTTCCAAAAAATTGCAGAAGGAGAAATACTCCCAAATTCATTCTACGAAGCCACCATCACCCTGATACCAAAACCAGAAAAATATATCACAAAAAAAGAAAATTAGAGACCAATATCACTGATGAACATAGATGAAAAAATCCTGAGCAAATACTAGCAAACAGAATCCATCAGCACATTAAAGGATCATACACCATGATCAAGTGTGATTTATCACAGGGATGCAAGGATTCTTCAATATATGCAAATCAATCAATGTGATACACCACGTTAACAAATTAAGGAATAAAAACCATATGCTCACCTCAGTAGATGCAGAAAAATCTTTTGACAAAATTCAACACCCGTTTATGATAAAAACTCTCCAGAAAATAGGCATAGAGAGAACCGACCTCCACCTACTAAAGGCCATATATGACAAACCCACAACAAACATAATACTCAATGGTGAAAAGCTGAAAGCATTTCCTCTAAGATCAGGAACAAGCAAGGATGTCCATTCTCACTGATCTTATTCAGCATAGTTTTGGAAGGTGCAGCCATGGTAAGCAGAGAAGAAAAATATATAAAAGGAATACAAATTAGAAAAGAAAAAGTAAAACTGTCACTGTTTTCAAATGACATGATACTATACATAGAAAATCCTAAAGATGCCACTAGAAGACTACTAGAAGTAATCAATGAATTTGGAAAGGTTGCAGGGTACAAAATAAATGCACAGAAATCTCTGGTATTCCTATACACCAAGAATTAAAAATCAGAAAGAGAAATTAAGGAAATACTCACATTTACCATTGCAACAAAAATAATAAAATACCTAGGAATAAACCTGCCTAAGGAGGCGAAAGACTTGTACTTAGAAAACTATAAAACACTGATGAAAGAAATCAAAGATGACATATAAAGATGAAGAAATATACTATGTTCTTGGATTGGAAGAATAAATTTTGTGAAAATGACTATGTGAAAATGACTAACCCAAAGTAATCTACAGATTCAATGCAATGCCTATCAAACTACCAATGGCATTCTTCACGGAATTAGAACCAAAAATTTTACAATTTGTGTGGAAAAACAAAAGACCCCAAATAGTCAAAGCAATATGGAGAAAGAAAAACAGAGCTGGAGGAATTAGGCTTCCTGACTTCAAACTATACCACAAAGCTTCAGTAATCAAGACAGTATGGTACTGGCACAAAAACAGAAATATAGATCAATGGAACAGGATAGAATGCCCAGAGATAAACCCACACACGTATAGTCACCTAAGTTATGACAAAGGAGACAAGAACATACAATGGAGAAAAGACAGCCTCTTCAATAATGGTGCTGGGAAAACTGGACAGCTACATATAAAAGAATGAAATTAGAACACTCCCTAACACCATACACAAAAATAAAGTTCACATGGATTAAAGACCTAAATGTAAGGCCAGACACTATAAAACCCTTAGAGGAAAACATAGAAAAGCACTCTTTGCCATAATCCACAGCAAGATCTTTTTTGACCCACCCCCTAGAGTAACGGAAATAAAAATTAAAAAGAAACAAATGGGACTTAATTAAACTAAAAAGCTTTTGCACAGCAAGGGTAACCATAAACAAGACAAAAAACAACCCTCAGAATGGGAGAAAACATTTGTAAATGAAACAACAGACAAAGGATTAATCTCCAAAATATACAAAAAGCCCATGTACCTCAATATCATAAAAACAAACAATCCAATTAAAAAATGGGTGGAAAACCTAAATAGACATTTCACCAAGGAAAACATACAGATGGCCAAGAGGCACATGAAAAGAGGCTCAACATCACTAACTATTAGAGAAATGTAAATCAAAACTACAGTGTGGTATCACCTCACACCAGTCAGAATAGCCATTATCAAAAAATCTAGAAACAATCAGTGCTGGAAAGCGTGTGGTGAAAAGGGAACCCTTCTGCACTGTTGGTGGAAATGTAAATTGATACATTTCATTTCCATAACATACTGTTATGGAAAACAGTATGGAAGTTCCTTAAAAAACTAAAAACAGAACTACCATACAACCCAGCAATCACACTACTGGGCATATACCCTGAGATAACCATAATTCAAAAAGAGATATGTACCACAATGTTCATTGCAGCACTATTTACAATAGTCAAGACATGGAAGCAACCTAAATGTCCATTGACAGATGAATGGATAAAGAAGATGGCACATATATACAATGGAATATTACTCAGCCATAAAAAGAAACGAAATTGAGTTATTTGTAGTGAGGTGGATGGATCTAGAGTCTGTCATACAGAGTGAAGTCAGAAAGAGAAAAACAAATACTGTATGCTAATGCATAGAGATGAAATCTAAAAAAAAAAAAAAAAAGAAATAAGCTACTGATCAACCTAGTTGCAGGGCAGGAATAAAGATATAGACATAGAGAATGGACTGGAGGATATGGGGTGTGAAAGGGGAGCTGGGATGAAGTGAGAGTAACATCGACATATATACACTACCAAATGTAAAATAATTAGCTAGTGGGAAGCAGCAGCATAGCACAGGGAGATCAGCTTGGTGCTTTGAGATGACCTATAGGGATGGGATAGGGAGTTTGTGAGGGAGGCTCAAGAGGGAGGGAATATGGGGACATATGTATACATATGGCTGATTCACTGTGGCGTACAACAGAAACTAACACAGTACTGTGAAGCAATTATACTCCAATAAAGATCTATTAAAAATATTAGCAAAGTTTATTGTATGTTATTTATACCTGAATAAAGCTAGAGAAAAACGGGCATGACAAAAATTAAAACAGAACTTGGATAAAACTGAAATAACTTCAAGAGGACTGATTTAAAAAGAAAAGGACAGCAAGAATTTTAAAAAAATATTAGAAAAGAAAAAATAAAGAAAAGAAAAAAGAAACTAAGTAGGACTCATGGAGACTGTAGAACACAGTAAAGCTGTGGATTATTTCGATTATTGTGCTTCTAAAACCTATTTATTACATTTACCTTCATTTTGAGTGTTGACAAGGATGAATTAATTTTGATTTATAAACAAAAAAAGCAAAACGTGATGGAATCTGAACATGTCTAAAAGGTGACATTTACTCATAATTTACTTACTCAAACAAGCTTAAATTTCAAATTATGTTCATATCTATTTGCCATAACAATTCAAATATATTTGTATTTTAATCAAATGTGAATATTTTCTATTATTAGAATCCCTTTCTCATTAAAGTTTTGAGGTGTTATTAATATTATTATTATTCCTAATTAATCATTAGATTATGAGATTACCTCTAGAGTTGATAGTCAGCATCTTTTTCACTGTAAAGAAGGATATTCTATATGTCTCCTCAATCTGTTTTAATTTAATGGATTGATTTACATACTGTCTATAATTCAATGAGTCTATCTCCTTCTGTCATCCTTTATAGTCCTAGAATTAGTTCACTGATTGGCACATAGAAAGAGATCAATGAGTGTATACTAAATTGAATATAAAGCACTGACTTTGGAATGTAGAACTGACTTTCAAGAAGCTGTGAACTTTAGTGAAAAATCATTGCATTCAAAATGCATTCATTATTCATAGTACTTTGATACTATTGCAATAAAATTTTTTAAATACGTTATATCCAATATATGTTTTTTGTGCAATATGTTCGTTTTATTAATTCCGCTTACTCTTCTCTTCAGTTCATTTATCAGAGATACAACTTAAATTCTGGATAGAGAGGCTCAGCCTCCCACAATCAAACAGTTAGGCCCAGTAATGCCTTCTACATGTTCAGTGAGTTGCAAGGTCATTCATAAATTAGACACTTTCTATCATTTGCCTGGATAAGTTGATGTATTTTCTGTAAAGGTTACATTTAGAATGTTATGATAACATCTTAAATACATACTCTAGATTGAGATTTAATCTTCACTCTGTCTACCATTTCCCTGATAATATGAATGTACGGAGTATGTAAGCACATATTTATACATATTCTAACTCACAACTATAAACCATCATATTTGGATAACCCATAAGGAAGTCAATTTTTTAATATAAATAAAAAAGCCTCTATTTTCTAACCACACTAACTTTTCATCTTCCTAAAGTTCCTACCGTAATTACTGTGGTCCTATATTTTTACCACCCTCTCATGGTGACTTCTACCACCACCTCTTTGCCTCTCTGCCTCTGGTATCATTTATGATCATTTATGTTCAATCTGAAGTTAACTCTGCCTGCAAACTGGGCACTTCTAACAATGTCAATTTGTTTATGTTGCAGTTCTATTTAAATCCCTCCATGGTTCACTTTTCCATATAGAAAACTCTGAACATAATACAAAATGCTCACATTGTTCTAGTTGTGGTCTCTCTTTCCAGTTTTTTCCCCATTTTCCTATTCCTGAGTCACAAAATTCCCTGCCACATATCACATACCTTTATACATCTGTCATTCATAAACTTCCCTCCTTCTAAAGCCCACCTCTTCCTTATGATCTCTTCTGAATCGTCCTTTGAATCATCTAAAACGCCATCTTTCCATGAAGAACACATGTGTTACAGACTAAATGGATGATCCCATTCACACAATTCATTTACAGACCTGTGCTATAGCATTTTCCATAGTAAAACGAACAACCGTGTGTTAATATGTCTGTCTTCTTCGGTGGATAATGTAGTGTGAACAATGAGAGGCTTGAAATTGAGCCATATTCATCCTATTATCTCTAGATTCCACCACACACTCTGGTGCATGGTAAGTTAGATGTTATAATGGTTGATTTAGTTAAACATACAAGCTACATAACTATTAAAATTTAATTTAGATATATCATGAGCTAGGATAATAACTAAATAATAGTACAAAGACTATGAGCATCATATTAATCTAGATTTTTAAGATAGTATTTTTCACCTTTTTTCTTTGTAAGAAAATTACATTCTTCATAATTCTCCATCTATTTCTCATGCTGTTCTTTCTTATCGTATCACAAGTTTTATTTTTTGTCTTCTCCCTTTGCGTCCTTCCACTCCTGTTTCCTCTTCTTCTAATAATAACAATAAAAATATTCCCATAAATCTATTTCCTTGCATTTTTCTCTTCTAAAACTCTTTTCAGTTGTTATCATCTCCTAGACTTTAAAACATCTAAATTTATCAACTCACAAAATGATTTATTAAGCCTTATGTTTCTCCTAATTCTAAGCTCCCATTGACTACAAAATAAATATTATACTGGTAACTCAGACTCAAAATACTGACACTTATATTCATTATATTCTCAAAAAATGTTATAGTGAAACTTAAGAACCAGGTAATGAAATCCTGTAATAAAATCCCGACTTTACCCTTTATTACCTCTACAATTTGAGGAAAAGTGTCTATCTTTTATGTGCCTTGAAGTTCTTTCCTGTAAAATGAGCAGAATACAGTTATTTATTAGTCTTATATTAAAGATTCAATGAAGCCAAGTCTGTAAAAATCTTAGCTTAATATTAATACAAGAATAGATCTTAATAAATGACAGGTAATATTATTGAAAGTGCTGACTTGCTATTTTCTATTAATGGTATCTCCCTTCTTTTAGGCATTGATTTTTTTTTTAGCTTTTCATGGGCTCTTTTCTTTTCCTGCTGCATGTATTGAGTACTTGACAAGTCCTATTGATTCTGTACTAGTAGTAAATTGTTCATGTATGCTTATTTTTCATTTTCCAAATTAATCATTCTATTTCAATCATCTGTTTTTTTCCTGAACTACTCATGATCTCTCACCCCTTTCCTGTCCTGCATACTACCCAGGTGAAAATTTTCGAACTTAACACTATCAGTGCTAATCTTTTGTTCTAAACTAGTCAATGGTTCCACATCTCCTACTGAGTCATTTCTAAACTCAGCTGCTCATTTTGAGCCCTTCAATTTTTAGCCACAACCTGCATTTTCAGTCTTATATCCCACTAATTTTATATGTAGCCTATTCTACATATATAGACTATGCTAGAATAGTCTACAGATATATAATCTACTATATAATTAGTGATATATATATATATATATTCACAATACAGACTATAGTCCAGCCAAATTTATTCACAATACAGACTATAGTCCAGCCAAGTTTGGTAGTTTAATACTACCAAACTTTACCTAAAATATTACCTTTCCCTAATAGATCTATATTATGTCACTTCACTTACATAAAATATACATTTGTCTCATACTCCCACAAACTTCTGCCTGTCACAATTCTCTTTACCTCATCAGTAAAATAAAGGGGTGGAAGTAGAGGATCGCAAAAGCCCTTTTGTCTGTGAAATTCTATGGTTGTATTAAAAATCTATCCATATTTTTGTAGCCCATTTTAAATGCTACCGATGTTATCAAGCCTTTAATTTCCCCCCTAGGTATGTGAAGGTATTTTCACAAGTGTTTAAGAACCCAAGCTTTTGACTTAGACCCACTGAATTTCAACACAGCTCTGCCTCATGCCAGTTTTGTGACTTTGGCCAAGCTACTGTGACTCTCATTCTTGCCCTCAGTGATCTTATCAAGAAAAGGAAATAATAATAAAATTGACCCCACAGAACTGCTGTGACTTGTTAACAAGATCTTGCAATTTAAGCCAAGTGATGTACTACAAAATCTGAGTCTTTATTAAGTTCTTGCCCTCTTAACATGTATAGCAATTTTTGTCATCTTAAGGTATCAGAACTTACATTAAAAATAATAATACACGTGTTTTCCCCATGACATGATAAGTTATTTAAGAATATAACCCGGTCTATGTATTGTGAAAGAGCACACACCAATAGTAAATATCAAATAAATATTTAATGAATTAATCAGTATATATTTAGGGAATATTACTGATTAGATAAAACATTAAAATGCTGACCAATGCAACCTGAGACATAACTAGGCAATTGTCCTGCCTCATATTTAAGTTCAACCACCAATATTGGACTTAGTATCATAGACACTCTGTGCTATAGATTCTTTATTTGTTTATCCGAATAATATCTTCCTCTCAGGTTACTAAAGGCAGAAAGAAATAATTTATATAACTTTTAATAATTTTATAAAATATAGTTTATTTTTATAATATTAATTGTGACCTAATAAGAAAACAATAAATAAAATTTACTTCTATAATATGTTTAATTCATTATCTGCATCTCACAACATTATAACCAATTACAACTATAACAAAACAGTCAGAAGTCAGCAAATTTTGTTTTTAAACTTTGTGTTTTATTTCTTTACTATTTATTATCTCTTACCCATGTGACACAAACTTCTTATACAGAGGCTTTGGGCACCATGTGGCTGCCCAGTGCTTCATCCTCCAGGCTTGCTCTAGTTCAGATGTGATGCATTACCTCCATTTTATTACCTATTTATAGAGCATCACGCCACATTCTAGTCCCTCCAACACTGTATCGACACCATTTCCTCACACTTTAGTCTTACTAACGAAATTGGTATTAAGTACTTCCTAGGTGCCATACATTAAAGTAACTGCTTTAATCGGAATATCTTAGAACATTTTTCACAACATTTCAATGAGGTAAGCTTTATTATTGTTGTTATTATTATCCATAAAATAGGGATAAGAAAACAAATGAAGAAAAGCAGGGCACTTGGTCAGTGTAACACAGGACAGCCAGCACCTGGGCAATCTAAAAGTTGAGCCCCAAACATCCTACTCTTTACCACTTTGTTGGAGGAGGTCATCAAGAGGACATGACCACAAGGTGACCTGCGAGAGGGACCCCGGCAATCAGAGGCTCTTTATTTTCTCCCCTGTCTTTGGAATGGGCATTCTGCCCACTCCGCCCACACTAGGAGCCACTTCAAGAATGCAGTCATGAGAGTAATGTATTGTTGAGACCATCTGGACTGAATACGTGACTGAACACTTTTCAAGGTCTATCTATACATTTTTAAGATATGGAGAGGAAGAGGAGTGTGGGCTGTGGAGATCTACTTGTCTTGTAGTCTCCCAAGAAAAGCCCCTTACGTAAGTCCCTTGTTTATTAAACCTGCCACATGCCAATCTGGTGTGGTCCTTTTTCATTACCCTTGCCCTCCAGGGACCAGTTTCGAATTTCATCCCAGGTACTCCTCAAGTTTCAAACCAACACACTCCCCTGTAAGGAGTGGAGGTGTTTAAGGGAACCTACAGGATAGCTGTCTCTAGTCAGAGAAGGGAAAGGAAAAGAAGCAAAGAGGAATACATATGAGCTGGGAATTTCCCTTTAATATCTTAGAATTCTCCAGAAAAAAAGAACACGATTTAGCAAATAAATAAGAGCCTCATGAATACAATTGTAAAAAGGAAAAAAAAAAAAAAAAACTATTAAGAAGTTTAAAAGTTGTAAAATGTAAAAGTAAATATCTTCCTAGTAGCACTTAAGAAATTGAAATCTCACCCTGTCTTTTTAACTCAGATTCCTGTCACCATGATCTTTGGAAGAATTTTAATAGGCAGAGCTCCTTCTGCTAAGAGATCAGACAACGGAAAGATCACGGAAACACTGCAGTAGATAGGATGATCTTGATCTGATTACAGAGCTTGACCTCGTTGCCCTTGTTGCCTGAGATATTCTCATTTAGAATTCAAGACCCCTTTCCTGGAAACACTTTTAAGTTATAAAAGTCTTAATTATTAAAATTAGAAAACAATTCTCTAATGAGATAGAAAAATTTAAGGGTAAAAATCGGAGAGATAACAGATCAGTCTGGGGCTTCCCTGGTGGCGCAGTGGTTGAGAGTCCGCCTGCCAATGCAGGGGACACGGGTTCATGCCCCGGTCCGCGAAGATCCCACATGCCACGGAGCGGGTGGGCCCGTGAGCCGTGGCCGCTGAATCTGCGCGTCTGGAGCCTGTGCTCCACAACGGGAGAGGCCACGACAGTGAGAGGCCGGCGACCCGAAAAAAAAAAAAAAAAAAAAAAAGATCAGTCTGATATTAGACTGGCAGAAAAGTCAGGAAAAATATTCTCTGCTGTACAGTCTTTTTCCTCAGCTCCAATGGCACTTGCATTTCCCTTTTAACCGAGCCACTTCATCTGTTTTGTCTTTAATCTGTTGCTCTTAGGCTCGATCCTTGAGGAGACAGTTAGATAATCTTGGTTGACTTAGGCTCTAAGTCTTCTGTTAAAGTTCCAATGATTGAGCATGTAAAATCTATCTCCCATGGTAGTTGGAGAAATGTTTCTGTTTATAGGTAGTCGTTTCAAGTATCAAATGACTTCCATTTTATAATTGATTCTAATTAAATGAAGAAAGACTCATGACAATTTTAATGAAATAAAAATGGGATTTCTTTCTCACTTATTTTAAAAGCAGTGCTTTAACTCTTTTTAAAAGTAAATTTTGTATATTTAAATTTAGTTGAATCTTCAGAATCCCCAAATCACTCTATCAAAATCACTCTTATTTATTCTCTTCTTTACATATGAAGAAAACAGCTTGTCATGGTTTGGATGCCAGGCAAAGTTACTTATATCTGGAACTGCAAATATCCACATTTTCCTGTGAGGTACAATATGAATGCAGGGTCTTGGGATAAGTGGTCAAAAAAGGTAAAGCTAGAGGATCAGAGCCAGCCAGGTTAATGGGTATGGTATAAGTTTCACACTTTCATTCACCCCAAATATTGTCCAGGTGTGTGGTTCAGGAAAAGAAAGGATGAAAAATTATTCTAATTTTGCTTTTCTCTTACTCACTGATCTCTTGGAAATGTAAAAAAGGAGATGATTTTGTGAGTTAGGTGACAAGCTTTATTCATTTGGATTTGTTCCACAATACTTCTAGTAGCTATAGCATGATAATTTTCCATTTGAATTAGAATTCCACTTGGGAAGCAGGGAGGGATTGGATCATGGGTTGTTAGAAAGACTGAAGAGTCAGAACAACACAAAGAGGCTCTCTGCTCATGGCAGACACAGGGAAACCACAAACCACATTCATCCAGCTTCTGTCTGATCACTACCAAACCTCTCCTCCAGGGAGTTAATGATTCCAAAGAATGGCTATTTCAAGCAGCTGCTTGGGTAAAATTACAAACAAAAGCAAAACAGCATTTATTTATTTTACAAGTAATTGGATAAAAATGATACTGAAATTTGCTCAGGAAACTTGCTTTAAAAATGACTGTTTTGAGACAGATAAACATACCAAAAATAAGACAGACATATGCTGCTGCAAACTTAGAGAAGCCAGAAACTTATTTTCCAGGTGTGAGCATTTTGTGCTTCCATGTGCCTGTAGCTCTGCAGTGAATGAGATCATTATTGGGGGCAGAACAAGGAAGGTGTGGGCCTTGTATCTTCTTTGTTGGGAAATTTTCTGACATTGAAGCTCTGCCATGCAGAAAAATGATGGACTTTCTATTCTGTTTGATTCTCGTGTGTGCAGTTTTTGCTGTGCCCACACTACAAATTTTTTGCTTAGGAAGTCTCTATACCAATCATGTAAAGTCTGTTTTGTGAGCTGAATAAACGGTTCCATTACTTTCCAACTTGATAGGTTTTCTTCACTTCAAATTTTCGATGAAGTGGTCTTTAAACCCAAAATCCCCCCCAGACCTTTTGTTCTGATCTCTCCATTACTCGCCATCTTTTAACTTCCTACCTTCTTCGATTCCTGGAGTGTTTCTAATTTTCTCAGTCCTTAATCCTCCACTAGAGAGATACTCTTGCTTTGCAGAAATCCAAATTATGTCATTCATATTGAATCTTTCCCTGGAGAGGATAAAATAGATTTACAGAAAACATGAAGAGTGCTATGTAGGGGACTTCGTCCCTCCGACTCCTACTCTAGAGCACTGCAGTCATTAGCTTCTGGGAGCATGCCTTCCCCATTGTCCTGAGTAGTCCTTCTAACAGGAAGGACTGTTAAAAAGACTGTCATCAGCACTGATTATGCTGTCATCAGCATTGTGCAGAAAGCAAGAACTAAAATGTTTTTCTATTCAAACAGAATAAGATTCTACAGATATTTTAAAGATTGGCCTTTTTCTTATAGTCACAGGAAGGAAGTCATACACAAGAATTTATCTATGAAAGCAGATGATGAAAGAAAATCCTTTGATTATAGCACACGATTCTACTAGAACCCTATTCTACTTCCTGTCCCCTATTTTCAATCAGTACAATTTACCAGAAGACTACTTCATACAACAGATATCACACATTCTTAATTCAACAAAGTTTGAATCCTTTCTAAGTGCTAGGTGCTAGGGATTGAATGATGTATCTTGTGTTAGGTAAAGATGCAAAACACATAGGTTCTGATTACCCTCTCATGGGAACCATTTCTTTATAGTTACCAAAAATCTATTAGAGTAGACCTTCAGGATTGGCTCTTATGCCCCATATTTTAGCTATACATATGTGGATATATATTTTTTCCTTTAAAAATTTCCTACCAGTTACTCATCCTTTTTCTGTATTTCTCTTAGGGATCTGATAAACTAATCTGAACCAATATTAATAAACTACAGTGCCAATGTTTGCTTTGATGTGTTATTTTTTAATTTTTTTTAAAAAATAAAGTAACCTAAAGAAGTAACATGATGAAATGGCAGAATAGAGAAAGCATTTTTAATTCTTTTGCTCTTTTGTCATAAGACTCTATTTTAAGACACTATTTATACAAAATTAGAAATGGAATGGCATAACTCACAATGAGGAACTGATTTCTCTCCGTACAAGTATTTGTGGCTGAAACAACTGTCCCTCTAAGAGTCTCCAAACCTAAACTTGTTTAGTGCTAATATTGGAATTTTAGTGCTTTCCAAAAGTGTTCACACATTTTACAAAAGAAAAAAAAATCAAAGTGAAATTGATTCTTTAATCATGGATTACTAAACTATATAAATTGGGATTAAAGGGTTTCAGATCAGTTTAAATCTAATATGATTTAGATCCATTATGAGCTTAAAAAAATATTGGGCAGGAAAACAAAACAAAACAAAAAATATCAGCTTCCAGATATGTCCTTGACTAGCTTTTAAGGAAAGGGTTCAAGAATAGAGTATTTCAATTTTTTTTTTCAAATGAAATTTCTACATCTGGTAAAACCTACAAACAAATCTCTTAAATAGAACTAAGTCTGTCAAAAAGGAATATGGTTTTCTATATTAGAGCTTTAACTTTTCTTGGAGGTTACCTAAAGAGTTATATAGCATGAAAATTTGGCACTAGGAAATGAAACTTGAAAAACATGATTCTGACAGGGTGCCCTCATTTCATGGAGGCTAAAAGCAACAATTTTATTCAAAAACTCAGCTTAGTGGTGAGCAACCTAGGACTTTGAAGACTAAATAGGAAGGCTCATTCTAGGTAGACTTCTTTTCTTTTCTGCAGGATTCAAATGGACTACTTGAAATATCTACAAGTCGTTCATTTAAACAGCAGTGCCTCATCACAAGAGCTAATTGCTCATTATTTTTGCAGTCCAGTGTAAAAGAAATACATGAAAGAATTCTCAGAGGGCTCATGTTTCAATTTTGAAACCTGGGGTGAAAGGACTTAGACTCTGATCCATTGTGAGAGCTGACTAGCAAATAGAGCTTGTTGCAAACTCCCACTGTGCCCCATGTTCTAAAAGAATGCAAGCCTACTGTGTCAGCAGTTGTATCACACACACATGAATGAACTTTCAGAATGACCGTCTTATTATGTGTATCTAAAAATGAGACAAACCCATGTGCCTGGGGCTTTGGTCTTCAGAAACGAGGATGCATCAAGGGCTGTGGTTTGATTAAGCATTTTACTTTATTTTAGAAGGGATGGTACTTGTGAGATCAAACTAAGACAGGTCCCTGCTTGTTCTCTATGAATCTGACATGCCTTCATATAGAGAGGATACTAGTGGGCTGCTGAGCTATTAATGAAATTCAATTTCAAACCATGCCTTATAGCCAACCATGTTGGTAGGATACAAGAACAACAAACACACCACTTTTAACAGCACTTTCAGGTTGAATTAAATAAAATGATAGAAAAAGTCCATGTATAGCAAATAAAAAAGCATTAAATAATGGAATTGGGATCAGGTGGCAATGTAATTCATTGTCAACATCTTATAACATCAGAATATATGTCTCTATCATGTTTGGGCATTATGCAATTGATGAAATGATGGAAAAATGGATTGAAATGCAGTGCATTTGATGATTTTTTTAAATTCTTAGAATTATGTGATAAAATGAGCAAACTTACAATTTTAGATACCATTTTGTCTCAGTAGAACTTCACTAAAAACTGATCTAGAATTTTACATCTCTGATATGTTTTTTTCTTTTTATTAATCATCAGAAGCTTTTCTCTTTTCTGTTAAATGTGATAAGCCTTAAGCATGTGTACCATTATTTTACATATAATAATATAATAATATTTAGATACCTTATTTATACTTTATATAATATTTAGATACTTTATTTAAATTATAACACAGCAACCCTCTTGTATTTATTTATTTGGTAGGATTTATTACCCACCTTTATCCTTCCACTATTGCTATAAATTTACAAATTGTTTATACATATATTCTTATACTTGTCAAATTAATATTTCCAAATGTTTATCCACTTTTGGTTTCTTTTTGCATCTATATTTTTATTTGTATATTATAAATAAAAGCACCCTTTTTCTAAAGTAGTATGACTGATTAAAGGGTTCCTTAATTTAAAATCATTTTCTTAATGTGGGACAATTCCTCTTCAATCCCAGTTTATCTTTAATATTTGCATATATTTTGTGTTTAAAGCTTCCTTTTCTATCTCTGTGATTTCGTTAGAACCCAAGGATAGAATCAGAAATTTTGTTTCAAAAGAGTCTTTGGAAATTATTTATCCAAATCCCTCATTCCACAGAGTGGATAATTGTGGTTCAGAGTTATTCAAGGACAGGTAATAGAGGTCAACAACATATTCCTAATAGATAAATACTGGGAAGCAAATCTCCTTAGTTCTAATCCATTGTTATTTCTATAATCTAATCCCCAATATTGACAATGAGCAAATATTTTTTAAGATAAATTAAATTGTTTATTCTTAATTCAGTGCTCTAGCTTTTCAAACTGCTCTCTGCTTCGTAGAGGAACACTCCTTAAAAACAGATGACATAGAGTTAAGATACAAAAGAAGTCAGAATTAATACATACATATCCAAGTGATCTTTCATGATTCTTCCTCCTTTCTTAACCCAAATTAATTGATTGGCTGATTGATCTAACCCAGCAGTTTGTATTCCTGATGCTTATCTGAATCAATTCCTGTTTCTAACTACTATTTGGCCTGCTTCCTTTCCCTAATTGCACTATGTGAGGACCACTCTCAGTGACCTTTTTTGTGAGCTCATTGACAGCTTTGTTCAGCCTCAGGGAGGTTAAGGTAGTCACTCAAGGTCATAAACCTATTTAATGGGGAGTCTGGTTTTGAAACCACATCTGACGGAAAGCAATTCCACTCTGAGTTTTGAAGGCTCAGAAGACACAACCATGCTGAGAAAAGGTGAATTAACTCTGTGTGTTCCAGGACCAAAGTCTGGCTTTAGAAATGAAGCAATGAATGAACAAATATTTAACTCATCTTTTTTACAAATAGGTTTAGGTTAGAGAAAGAGAACATTGGATTTAGAGTCAAACAGGCAGGAGTTACAATCTTACCCTTGCTAATTTGTGATGCTTGGTAAGTGTTAAACTCTCACAGCTTCCTATTTTCCCATTCTGATATATACAGGGATTCTTTGTATAAATTGTGTTCTCCATGAAAGTTACATAAATGGCTTTTTAAATTAAGGAAGAATGTATCTCCATAACTTAGCAAATTCAGTGCACTTAACAAGATGGTAATCAACACACACAAACGTAAACTAAAATAATCTTCCTTCAGGAGTTCTCTATTCTAGTTTAAACGTACATATTATACTGTTTCTACTTAACAAGGTTTGAAACTTAAGAATCACCTTAAGTTCTTAGTTTTTCTTGCTATGACATTTAGGCAGGGAACATATTTTGTTAATCACACCTCCATGATCTCTCTCATAACCATCTGCCCTTGCTTTCCATTCTCATTGCCTCTTTCTTAATACATGACAGTGATTCTTATAATCATTTAGAAAACTATACTGAATTCTCACTTTTTTGAAGGTTCTATATCACTTTGCTAAATATCTGTGGTATATCAATACATACTAAAGGTTTTTAAAGTCACTTCCTTAATAAGATATGTGCTACAAATTTAAATTTCTTTATCTCAGTGAGGTAAAGCTCTGATATCAGCAACTTCCTAATTAACATTTTAAAGCTACCTTCTTTTCAGTTGGACCACTTGGATTGTTGTTTAATCATGCCCAATACAATATCTGAAGTTTTTATGAATTCTACTTCACCTTCAAGTTGTATTACTATATATTTATTGCTTCTGACAATGGTGAACAGGACAAGAACAAACCTGTAGAAGATTACTAAACCTTTTCATTCCACGTTTAGAGTGTAGATGCTGTCCTGGAGTGTCTTATGAGAGGCTTTGCTTTATTACAATCTTAATTGATATATATCTATGTTTTCATGGTTTCATAATCTAGAAAAGATCTTATGCATACTCAAAAGGGGTGCATACTCAAAATTATGCTTAGCATAATTTTCCTCAGTAAAATTGTATTAGTCATTGATCTTTCTTTAAAAATGTAACCAAATCATATTTTCTAAATGATTCTAGAGTTTTACTAGTTATTTATATCAATGCCCTTGGTCCAAGATTTCTATATCAACAGCTCACACTATATCAGAAGGATGTTTGCTTACCTGTGTTTTTCTAACTTTTCTTGGGTTCCTAAATTTTGGTGATACTTCTTTGAAATAAGAGTTCTATTTTGCCATTTGAAAGTTGTTTTTTGTTGTTTTTTTTTTTTTTTTTTTTTTTTTTTTTGCGGGGCCCTCTTTTTTTTTTGCCTCTCCCGCCGTGGAGCACAGGCTCCGGACGCACAGGCTCATCGGCCATGGCTCACGGGCCCAGCCGCTCCGCGGCACGTGGGATCCTCCCGGACCGGGGCACGAACCCGCGCCCCCTGCATCGGCAGGCGGACTCCCAACCACTGCGCCACCAGGGAAGCCCCTTTTTTGTTGTTTTTAGATTCTGCCTTTAGATAATATTTGTCAGAAATTAGAAACCTGATTTCATTTGGATAAGTCTTCACTGACAAGACTGTTATGCATTTTAAATATTTATGCTCTATGGCTTATAACTTATAGATCATTCTCTTCAAAACAGATATTTTTATATAGTTAAAATCATTGAATTTTCGTTAAAACTTTTGTAAAACTCAAGTTGTATTTGGCTTAACCTTCATATACATTAGTCATGTACATTTCTTTGCTAAGATATCTTCCTCTCTCTCACTAGCCTTGTAATCTGATTAATAACAGTCTTTGCTGCAGCCGTGTGTGGTTTTGTTTGTTTGTTTGTTTTTACGTATTTCTGTTTTTGTTCCTTATTTGATTCATTTCTGATTATGATGCTATGCATTTTCTTAGCAGTTTCTTATTAACTCTGAGCTAATTCTTTTCCTTTTATTTTTTTTTCCTTTTCCTCAGAAAACCCTAGAAATATTGATTCCCTTTGAATTTCTACTACATTCTAGAAAAATAACACACTACTTCTTTTGTTTTTCTTTTAAGGTAGGTATTTATCAAAGTTATTTGTAAACATGATTTTGACAAATATACATTTTAGTTTACTCACTCCTTTCTTTACTCTTTCCTATCCCACCCTAAAGATGGGCAGTTTAATCTGATTTGTCAGATTCTAGATCAAAGATAATGTCATTTTCATTATTTGAGTACCTATAAAATAATTTAATCCAAGATATCTTATCTCTCTCACACACAGTCTTCAGAAGTGGGAAATGGATTCATGCTCTTTTTGGAGAGAGTGTCAAACATCCCTTTCTCCTGTGATCCAGGACACTTTTTTCTCATGCTTTTCCTATTTATTTTGAGTGAGAACTGAGGAGAAAAGAAAGTTAAGGAAGGCTTGAGCCTAAGCCCAGTATTCTATCTGATTTGCCCCCTTTTCCTGTACTAAGATTTAAGTATAAGCATAAATTATCAAGTGTTACGTTGTTTTCACTTGTAATTGCTCCTTTTATTTTTTGTCTTTCCAGGAAGATCTCTGATGAATTGGGGTCTGTGGCCTATACTTCTGTTATTCTTCATTATTTTCTCATAATGCTATTTAATTATTATAAGTAATAAGTGTTTTGTTTTACCAATGCAATGAACAGTATAATTCTGAATACATATTTTTAACTAAAAAAAAAAGTTCAATTTTATGTTTTATTTTTCATTTGTTGTAGAAAATTTTGATTATATAGTGATTTATGTGATAATAAAATATATTCAATGGATATCTGTAAGCCTCAGAAATATGTATCTTGAATTGTAACTTCTCAAAAGAAAATGTGTTGACTAATGTATTTATTATGCATATGGCATGAGACTCTACTTCTTTTGTTGGTGCTCATAAGTACTTATAGTTTTTTTTTTATTGTTTTTATCAGAACTTTGAAGCAATGTTAAAATGTCCTAAATTTAGCCTTCCTAATGAATCCAGGTTGTTCCTTGGATATTTACAATTCCAGTACTAGAATTTACAACACATGCATTAGTCCCAATAGTTTCTGTTTTATCTTTCTGTGCATCCTTTTGGTACAAGAACACCAGTACCAAAATATAATCTTCAGTGTTCCACTTCAGCCACATCCCTTTTTCCTTTTTGCAGAAAAATATTAGCTTTCACATAAGCTTTTTTTTTGTCTTGTTCTTCCTCACAGTGTGACAGTTTGCTTTGTCAGTGAATAAATCTTCATTTAGAAATACACTACACTATGTTTCAACTTTTAGCAGTGCTTTAAATTTAGATACACTTTATAATAACACTAAAGATGAGTCTATTCTTTAAATGAAGAGTGGAATACAAAACACGTATGCATAAAACATGCATCTGCCTTGAGGGTCCCTGTTGTCTTCTTTTTCAAGTGTTCATATCTGTGTTCATGGGAAAATCTAGAGCTGTATGCCTTGTCTTGACTCACAGAACACAGATAATATCAAGTTCAAAATATATTTTACCCATAACATTGTTATGGGTAAATTAGTCATGATGATTAAATAGGGAGACATCTCAATAATTACTAAACATCACACAATTATACATGAGAATGCAGCCAGTTTAGTTGTTGGTTTTTTCTTGCTGTCTGAGGTATTGGTCTTGTATGAGGCAGAGAAAATAATTTTTTAGCTTAACCCTGCCCTCACACTTTCAGCAAACAAATGGGAGCTTTCAGTCTGCCTTCTTGGTTTTTATTTGAAAGTAGTCTAGGCTTTGGGGCAATGTGTGTTTGCTCCAACTGATTTCTTCTCAGGATCCAGGCTTAAGAAGCAACACTGTGTTTTTCTTGTGGTACAGAGCAAACATGCAAAAAGGTTGGTTGAAGTTTTTGATGCTTCTTATGGTATTAGCCTCAACACTTAACACTACCAATTTCTCTTCTTTTTCTTAAACCCCATTGGTCAAAGAAGGCCAAACCCCATGTGAAGGGATCAGGGATAAATACTCACCTGACTAATGGGAACTAAAGCAATGTCACATGACAAAGGCATTGGATGTTTGTTTGGTTTTCAGAGAGGGAATACAAAGTGTGGGGCATTAATTTAATCTATAATAGATGATAGAGTAGAAAGTGTTGTCATGATTTTTTAACATGAAATAAATATCACCTAAATACTTATTTTTTAACATGAAATAAATATCACCTAAATAAATATCACCTAAATACTTGCTCCTTAAGTATGCTCTCTTTTCTTTTCTCTTGTAGGATTCTCCCTTAGCAGTGACCATTCTTTTACAATAAGAGAGAAGTTGAAGAGGTGAAGTTATTAAATGAAAGTTATCATATCTCCTACTTCATTACAATATATCTGGATCTTGAATATCTCAATATGGGTTGACATAGCCAAACTTTACATCACATGAGGCATGCTTAAGTAAAACATGCATAAGGCAGAACATGACAC